>NC_142936.1:28754178-28813951 GCF_046866305.1 Octopus bimaculoides | reverse complement strand
TGACATTTGAACTCGCATTTTCCGACGCATACAATTACTATTTCCTCGAATTTTACCGTTATACTTCTTTACAACAGACTCTCATTTTATTCCGAATGAAAGTTCATTTTTCATTTCGTTGACATGACTGAATCCGGAGCTAAGAACGGCTTGTAAATTATACCATGACATTTCAAACACGATACAACCTAAAGCAACACGGGCAAATGTTTTCATTGAACCAACGACGAGAAGAAGAAACCGAATCGTTTTGAAAGTATACCGTACTATCTAGCCCTAAATGTATAATACCTGAAAAAAGATGTAATGATCACAACTGGAATATCTTTGATTACTGATTATGCTAAGGACTGAACAACAACGCAATCCATTAGTTGATAATATATGTTAACTTCCATTCAACAATTCAACAATTAAAACAAAACGCGAAGTCTCTTAGCATGTGTAGAAAAGAAAACTAAACGTTTCATAGAATGTTTATATCTGAAATAAAATTTCTAAATTTAATAAGTTAAATACACAGGTGACTGCTTTGTAGACATTGAAAACGGAATCTTTAACTGATGAGCATTAAGAGGCGTTAAACATCAAAATACGAAATCATCGATGATCTGGCTACATCTGCGACCGTAGGAAGCTTGTCTCACTTGTTAGTCATTAAGATAGTGCTTCTGTGGCTATTGAGTTGTTTTGACTCTTATTTCTAGCAATACTGGTGCTGATTAATGCCCTTTGTCACGTAAGTGATGTGTGTATATGTGTGTGTGTGTGTGTATTTGTGTGTGTAAGTCCTATGTAAGTCCTCATGTACAGCTAGCTTGAGAGGGGGTACGGAGATGTTGGTCGACTATGGCTCGGATATAAGGACAAGCTGAAGAGTAACCTCTTAGAAGTAAAGATAGCTCACAACACATTTGAGCGAACAGCCTCGGAACGAACAAAACGGAGATCGTTGTGTCAAAATAGTATTAAAAACTTTGTTGCAACCAGCATTAACAGGCTTCGAGGTGCAAGGCAAAGGAGAAAAGCGGCTGCAAATATGCCACCTGCACTGGCCTGTCATGCTCATACTTGTAACATCTGTAGCCTTCTTAGCAAAGCTTTGATGGGACTTAAATGTCACATTCGACATAAGCATTATGACTGACAAAGAAAGAGTACATTGTCGGAGCCTTAAACGTCGAAACCGACGGGAGAGTCCATCATATATATACGTATGTATATGTATTCTTTTGTTCTTTTGTTGTTTTACTTGTTTCAGTCATTTGACTGCGGCAGTGCTGGAGCATCGCCTTTAGTCGAGCAAATCGACCCCAGGACTTATTCTTAGTAAGCCTAGTACTTATTCAATCGGTCTTTTGCCGAATCGCTAAGTTATGGGGACGTAAACACAGCAACATTAGTTGTCAAGTGATGTTGGGGTGGCAAATAAAAGCCACACACACACACACACACACACGACGGGCTTCTTTCAGTTTCCGTCTATCAAATAATCCACTGACAAGGCTTTAGTCGGCCTGATGCTATAGTAGAAGACACTTGCTCAAGGTGCCACGCAGTGGTACTGAACCCGGATCCATGTAGTTGGTCAGCAAGCTACTTACCACACAACCACTCCATATATGTATATATATATAATTATCTCTTGTACGTGTAAGAATATGTTTAATATACAAATAAAAATATGATGTAACCTACATTTAAATACAAATATAAATATATATATGTAAATATGTGTGTGTCTGTGCATGCGTGCGCGCGCGTGTGTACTAAGATTAAAAGAATTTGTTATAAACTGAATTTAAATATCGCGAAGCATTTTGATTTTACATACACTTGTTCAATATATTGGCAAATATCATACTTCAACCATTTCCAACACAATGCATACATTCTCTGCATTAATTAACTGCACATAAAGGTGCTTTTATGGCAATCTAGTGAAAGAGTGAGTAAGTAAGAGAGAGAGCGGGAGAGAGAGAGAGAGAGAGAGAGAAGAGGGAGCGAGAGAGAGAGAGAGAGAGAGAGAGAGAGAGAGAGAGAGAGAGAGAGAGAGAGAGAGAGAGAGAGAGAGAGAGAGAGAGAGAGAGAGAGAGAGCAGGAAGTGGAGTGTGCGATGGTGATGTGACGTATTGCTATGTTAGGATTGACAGTAAAGTACATAGCTGTTATAACATTAGCAAGGTATATAAAGAATATAACGTATGTCAGGCTGAATTACTAAAATACAAATCATATTCATACATGAGTAAGTTAAGAAGGATTGACAGCTTATTGTTTAAATAACCATCGTTTCCTATTCACTTTTATGTCGACGTGAAACATTTACATACATAGAAACAAGGCTGTGAAGTTATGAAGTTTGCTTCGCAAACACGAGCTTTTGGATTTTATTCCACTGCACGGCCTCTTGAGAAATTATTTTCTTCCTTTTGCTCGACGAATCCAGGTGTGCGAAATTTGCTAGATGGAAACTGAACGGAAGTCTATGTATGTCATTATTCAGTTTATTTCAAGATTTCTTGCCAAAAGCTCCTTCATTGGAATTTCAGCATCAACAACAGGATATTTTGTATGTATGTATGTATGTATGTATGTATGTATGTATGTATGTATGTATGTATGTATGTATGTATATATGTATGCATGAATGTGCAAATTTGTTTGTTTTATGTATGTATTCTCATGCATGTAGTTGCATATCTAGACATGCTCATATATATTTAAATAAACCTCTGGAAAGTTTTACAGATTTTTACAATTCCAGTGATGGGTTGGATCTGTAGTCTTCGAATTAGCTTTCTCCTTTCTGGTCTTTAGAAACCTAATTTCTCAAGATTGGTATTTAAGCAGTGTGTTACATATCCCAGGGCCCCAGTATTTACAGGTATAAACCTGAACTTTTAATCTGGATAGAGTAACTGCAGATTTCTCAATAGTTCAGCATAGGTGTTCTCTTTTTCACTGATCTTCAGCCTTATGTTAATATCCGCTGGGCAGCTAATTACCACAGCTGTGCACAGTTTCTCTTCTCTATCCCAAATCATTATATCAGGTCTGTTGTGCTTAAATTTTATTGAGGTCTTCACTGGTACACTCCACCAGTATTCCTTTTCATTATGAGTAGCTATGGCTTCTAGCATGTCCTCGGGATTATCCTTCCGACGGATTTCATTATAGAGTGTCCTAGCTACAACATCATGTCTCATCGGTAGATAATACTCTGATTACATTTTCTGACAACTGCTTATGATGTGGGTGATATCTTCAGTATGAACTCCACAAAGTCTGCATCGGTTGTCACATTTTACGGCTTTTCCTGCATGTGCATCAGGTACTTGACTGCATGTATGTATGTATGTATGTATGAATGTATGTATGTATATATATGTATGTATGTTATCAATCAGTTTCATTTCTGTATTTCTTGTCCATAGAGAAAGAGCCGGACTCTAACATAGATTCACGGCTCCTTCATTGGAAATTTTATCAACATCATCTAGGTATTTGTGCATATGTGTGTGTGCAGTATTTGGTGTTAGTGTATGCGCAGATTTGTATGTTTGTTTTATGGATGCGTTTTTATGTATATATTTTCATGTCTAGATGTATGCATATGTATTTATGTGCTAAATTTTTGGCTTGAATCTGTAGTCTTTTAATCAGCCTTTTTCTTTCAGGTTTTGAGAACCCTAATTTTCAGGGTATGTATGTATGTACGTATGTATGTATGTATGTATGTGAGTATGTGTGTGTGTGTATGCATGCATGCATGCATGCATGCATGCATGTATGTATGTGTGTGTGTATGTGTGTGTATGTATGTATGTATGCGTGTATTGGTTAAAAAAGAATTCAGGAACTTTTGAGATTGCATTTTATTTCCCTGGAATTTTTGACCTTATTTTTTAAAAAACTAATTATAACTTTTGACTGTCTTAAGTGGTTCAAGAAACAGCCTTTTATGCCATTTAAATATCGTACAGAGAGAATTTTTTTCAGAAACTAGTACAATTAAAATGGATGAACATGCTTAAAAACATAGACTAACAAGATATAACAGTTTTTATAGAAAATCAGACTGGAAATAATATCCGAAGTAGTTGCTATTGATGGATTTCCATAAATGTAACAGATAAAAGTGCTTTTATCACAAAAGCTATTACAGACAAAGGTTTGATTTTATCAAAACATGGTTCTCATTTAATGCAGCTAATTCAAAGCTAATATAATTTGAAAAATATTGAAATTAAATTTTGTGATTAAAATATGAAGTATAAAAACGAGGATCTGAAAAATTGCAGTATTTCTTTGGATGAAAATATATTTTTACATAATCGCAGTAATTTAAATAGTACAAATGTACACTCATCTGGAAAATTGTGGAATTTAAGAATAACCAAAATTTATGGAAGTTTACCTGGAAGAAACATGACTGAACTTTAAGAAACTAAATTCCTGTATTCAAACTTGTCTTGAAAAAAAAGTAGTTGCAGTCACAACTGATAGAACTAGTGACAGGGTTAAATTTGGTAAGGAGATTGACTGCGAGCATTAGTCGATTTACTCATACAGACATCAGTTGGCTTTTGTAATGTTCTTTACAAGAAAAAAAGCTGAATCAAATTGTATTGGAATTAGTTCAACTAATGATTCTTTCAACGACAATAGACTTGAAGGTACATCCGAGAATAAGGATTAAAATACAGATTTAATCTAGTTACAAATGTGATTAATAATTATGCTAACCTATTACAAATTGAATTTAGTGTAAGTGTAGAAGCACCGCGCCACCCACTGGATATATCATTAAAAAGCGAGAAAATCGTCTCTTCATTTGATTTCCGACAAATAAAAATAAGGAAAAACTTTGGAAATCTGTTGAAGAGGAGTTTGGTCAGGAATTGTAATTATTCGATGAGTCAAAGAAAAGATAGAATAGTCTAGTTGCAATGCTAGAACTGTTCCTGTTCATTAAAACTGCGTTGTAAAAGTTATCGTTAAGAACCGACCTCTCGACATTTAGATAATGAATTTAATGCTATTCATGATGCTATTCTTGCTGAGAGAATGTGTCAAGAGAAGTTCGAATACCAAAGGAAACTGGTTGGATTGATGACATATTCAAAAGAGTCTCTTTTAATTCTTGGGTGCACTTGAATCATTTCTAATTTTATCATTAAAAACTTTACTGCACAACACTGCAAAGAAACTGCATGAAAGATGTTCATCGTTTGTGAGTTGAGTCTTCTGTTTTCCATCCCTGATAATTGCAGCATCCATTTCATCAAAAGAAACGTCCCTAATACAAAGATGAAATGTTGCCATTAACAAATCTGTTGCATACAACCAAGCCAATTATTTTCTGGTACAAATAAATGTTGTCAAAGAGATAAACATGTTTCAAATTACTAGACACGGAACTGTTAACTTGCGGAAACTTCTTTGTTCTCAGTACTATTCCGCCATCTTTCATTGAAGCAGAGAGAGCCATTTTGCGCCAGAGCTCTTTCTTACAAATTTACAATCAAGTTAAAACAAGAACACCATCAACAATATATACTTCGTCGGATAATACTATCAATCAGATTGAAATATGTTTTAGTATTTGGGAAAATTTTTATCGTATTTTTGTCCGCAAATTGTTGGATTTTCTATATAAGTAGATATATATTTCCCCGATGGAACATATTTTAATGGTCTGGATTCTTGCTTTCTGTTCTTACAAACTCTAAATTATAAAATGAGATATTAAAAAAAATGAAAACCATAATTTAGTCTATTCCGAGAGGCCCAGCTATTTTATATTCCGGATTCCTGAGAACCGAAGTTGAGAAACCGTATGATATATATGAATGCAAACTTAAATTCCAACCTCATCCAGGGCCGAGCACACGGCATCAAAAGTGGCTCAAAGCGCAATCCAAACCGAACTGTTATTTTGATAGTAAGGCAATTTACATGGAACACAAAATACATCATATAATAGAGAAAAAAATTATCAGCTTTATTTCTGGTCTTTGTCTCACTGCTCTCCATTTTGTCTTGCCTCTTAACTATCGTGTCTCTCTCACATTTTCCGCCCTTTTCCTCCAACCTCTATTCTCTCTCTTTAAACTTTATATAAGCTCTATCAAAAGTATTTTTCACTCCATTCTCGAAAAGGAAGGTCAGATTTGCTTAACTATTTCATAGGAACTTATCACTGGTCGTAGCATGTACATATCACCTATAAATATGGTAAGTCGGGCCTCTTGAAACAACTGAGGAGATATTACATACATAATACACACACACACACACACACACACACACACACACACACACACACACACACATTATAGTCTGCATTTTATGATCCCTGTAAATATATCTCCCATACCTAACTGTATTTTTCTACCTTATTACTTCTCTCTCTTTCTCTCCCTTTCCCCCCTCTCTTTCTCTGTCCGTCTGATTTGGGTTGGTGATGATTAATTCAATGTTAAGCCACTACTGAATTTCATGGTTAAAAATAATTTATTGTTGTTTAAATTTCATCGTCATTCGCTTGGAACTACGCAGACAGGTATCAAATTGAAACAATAATTTATATGCAAACTTTAGAGACATAAGATTGTAAATAAATGATACACAGAACAAAAATCAATGTACTTTTCGACGTGCAATACTATACAAAAACACATTAAATATATATATATATATATATATATATATATATATATATATAATCATAAATATACAGGGATTATTAATTCTATTATTAATTGACGATTCCCTGCCCTTATTCTTGTATATTATATATATATATATATATAGATATATGTGTGTGTGTGTGTGTGTGTGTAATTATATACAAACATACAAACATACACTCTCACACATATAAACAAATACACTAAATAATGTAATCAGACGCTGAAAACGCTCACATGTGTTTACATACACGCGCGCGCGCACATACACACAAAGAGAGAAAAAGAGAAAGAAACAGAGAGAGAAGGAGTAAGGCAGATAAACACAGTTAGGTGTAATATATTTACATGGAACACAAAGTACAGACTGTAAATGAAGAAAAGAATATATACAGGGTGCGATGGGTAAATTTTATATTTTTAATTTCGCTGTACTACTTGGTATTCGCACCGAAAGCTCCATTATAAGCATTTCAGAGTTTGGGTGTCAATCTGAGGACATGTACCGAGAGTGATAAAAATCAAAGATCCAGTCAACATCATGGTGTTTGGAGTAATCGCTAGTGATGGCGACGTTATGCTTCCGTTCATCTTCCCACACGGTCTCACTCTCAATACGGAGGTCTACATCAAGGGCCTGGAGGAGGTAGTGCTGCCCTGGGTCAAGAGGGTGGTTGCTGGAAAACCCTATTTCTGGCAACTGGACTCTGCACCACGCCACACAAGCAGGAAAACCCAGTCATGGCTGTCAGACAATTTCTGCGACCCTAACAGTTGGCTACCTAACTTCCCAGACTGCTACTCACTTGATTATTATGTGTGGGGCGCAGTTGAGCGACAGACTAACAAAACTCCTTGTAACGCCAAAGATGAACTAAAGGCAAGGATTATGGGAGCATTAACCAACTTAAAGAAGGACAGCGTCCAGAAGAGTTGCAGGAGATTCCGAAGTCTGGAGGCCGTGGTTAACACCAATGCAATTTTATTGAATAACTTTACTCTTTAGTATTTCAATACATTTTAATGTCATTTTGGTAAATATATCACTTAGAATGAGATGTCAGTGTTATTTCCAATTTTGCGTAATTTAGGCGACAATATATTCACCACACCCCTTATAATAAAACATTATTTGACGTCTCGTCTCTATAACTGTTCCAGGAGGCTCAACTTACGTAACACCCATATTCATAGGTGATACGTGCACACTGTCATAGGTGTGTGACCAGCGACCAGTCCGTATGAAAATTTCCTTGTGAATATTAGCATATATCTGCCAACTTTGTGTGTGTGCATGTATATATATAAAATTAACAGGATAACAAACCAACTAAACGATTAAGCATAGGATCACCATGCTACGATCCCTGTAATCCGATAGCGTTGACTACGTACCTGCTGTATTCAGAGTCGCTCTAGCAGCATTAAAATTTTTATACTACCTTTTTTTCGCGAGGTTTTCCATCATTAAATATATCGTTATTCGTCTTGAAGAAAAAAGAAACACATGCATCATATTTCTAAAATATTTCCATGATTTATAGCCGGAATGCTTTTGATCACAAGTCTGCTCGATTAGGGTTAATACAGGGCTAAACGACAATAGCAGGAGCAACAACAACAGTAACAATAACAACAACAACAACGACGACAACGATAACATAAAAACCATTAATAGCATTTTTTAAATAATTATGCTGAGCTATTTTCTAAAGGCAATCCAATCAGTAATTTCGTTTTCATTCATTAGCACCAAGTCCAATTTTGATTTTTCCCCTACTTAACATCAAATACACTCTTATTAACGCCACCATCTTAGATCTTTGTAACACTAATTTTTTTTCTAATTTAACGCCGGTGAGAAAATAGCAAATTATAAATGAGGTTTTAATTAGTGTTTCGATATCTTAGACACACACTCACATACACACACACGCACACATGCGCACATACACACACGTGGGCGTAGACTACTAAAGGTACATTGCATATATTTGCATTAATTCCGATCCCAGATCATTCTGTTCTGTTAATATCACAGTTTCAAGACGCAGGAATGGCTCTATTGTTAAAAGATTTACTTTGTAATCATGTAGTCCAGGGTTCGATCCCATTACGAGCCAAGATTGGGCTGCGCCTTCTTATTTCTTCATTGCCCACATGGGGCTAAACATAGAGGGGACAAACAAGGAGATACAAAGGGATTAAGTCGATTACATCGACCCCAGTGCGTAACTGGTACTTAATTTATCGACCCCGAAAAGATGAAAGGCGAAGTCGACCTCGGCGGAATTTGAACTCAGAACGTAACCGTTAAGTATTTCGCCCGGCGTGCTAACATTTCTGTCAGCTCGCCGCCTTTGGGCTGTGTCTTCTATCATAGCATTGTTACTGTGCACAGAAGTACGCTGGAATACGTGTCCATCCATCCATCCATCCATCCATACACACACACACACCGCTTAGTTCTCAAACGCTTCGTCATGCTATTCATAAATTTGTTTGCACAGAAGTATGATTTATAAAATCAAGTACTAGTTGTGTTTATTCTTTTCACTTCAAAGATGTTTTTTTTTAATATTTCCATGTGAAAAGTATCAGCAATATTTCATTTGATGCCCGCTGCATCACGGTGTCAAAAACGTGGAAAATACTGGTTTAGGAAGAAATATTAAAAATAGTTATGGTGGCGGGGTCATTCATATGTTTCAACACAAATAATATTGAAATAAATACACTTCTACTAAAGGCAGAGGGTGTCAACTTCCTAGAAACAGCACCCTAATCTTCAAACTGTGTCCTATCGTCTTCCAAACTTTCTTAGATACAGTTTGGAACAACGTTAGTACAGTCACCATTAGAATGTCTTTGATAACAGGTCTGCCAGTTGAAGGCCAAAACAACAATATATCTACAACCATCACTTCACTAACAACATAATTATAGGAGTTTTGATAGATTTTTATCTCTCACCTTTCGTATCTATTTTTAAATTATATTTATTTATTCTTTCAAATATTTCAAATTAGCCCAAGTGAGTAAAAAATCACCCAAGCTATATTAATGTGAAAAGAGCGATACTTCTTACAATCCCCTAAGCCAAGAATGCATTATCACTGCTCCAATGACAACAACATTGATACGTTAGCAGTAGTTTGATGATAGCAAAGCATTTACTCGGAGTAATACTTGGAATTATGATAGATAATCATTAAAGGACTTTGAAGCTTCCTACCACACAGCCACTCCTGCGCCTATATATATATATATATATATATATATATATATATATATATATATATATATATATATATATATATATATATATATATATATATATACATATATATATATATATATATATATATATATATATATATATATATATATATATATAAAATAACGGATAAAATTAATTAATTAATCAATTAGTAATTAATAATTTTACCAAGTAGTTTGGTTTGTTAAAAGAACCATTATCGGTAAACTTATACAAAAATTTTACAATTATAATTATAATTAGGGTTCAGCATAATAACTTCACTACATACCGAAATTTAGAAATAGCAGTTAAATACTATTCTACTACCATAAGATATCTCCCAGATAGTAATACTCCCAACTCACGCAGGCAAAGAGTACAAATAACGAATCCACCCGGCTTTTTTCTCTTTGCCTGCGTGAGTTGGGAGTATTACTATCTGGGAGATATCTTATGGTAGTGGAATAGTATTTAACTGCTATTTCTAAATTTCGGTATGTGGTGAAGCAATTTTGCCGAACCCTAATTGTAATTATACATTATAAATTTTTTGTATATATATATATATATATATATATACAGACGCAGGAGTGGCTGTGTGTGGTAAGTAGCTTGCTTACCAACCACATGGTGGGACCTTGGGCAAGTTCCTTCTACTGTAGCCTCGAGCCGACCAAAGACTTGTGAATGGATTTGGTAGACGGAAACTGAAAAAAGCCCGTCGTTTTATATATATATATATATATATATATATATATATGTATGTATGTATGTATTTGTGTGGCTGTGTTTGTCACCGCACCATCGCTTGACAAACGATGTTGGTGTGTTTACGTCCCCATAACTTAGCAGTTCGGCATAAAACACCGATAAAATAAGTATTAAGCTTACAAAGAATAAAATCTGGAGTCGATTTCTTCGACTATAGGCAGTGCTCCAGCATGGCCGCAGTCAATGAATGAAACAATAAAAAATACAAAGTGTATGTATATATTGGAATATATATATATATATATATATATATATATATATATATATATATATATATATATATATATATATATATATATATTCTTTTATTTGTTTCAGTCATTTGACTGCGGCCATGCTGGAGCACCGCCTTTAGTCGAGCAAATCGACCCCAGGAGTAATTCATTGTAAGCCTAGTACTTATTCTATCGGTCTCTTTTGCCGAACCGCTAAGTTACGGGGACGTAAACGCACCAACATCGGTTGACAAGCGATGTTAAGGGGACAAACATATACACACTCATACATATATATGTATACATATATAAGATGAGCTTCTTTCAGTTTCCGTCTACCAAATCCACTCACAAGGCTTTGGTCCGCCCAAGGCTATAGTAGAAGACACTTGCCCATGATGCTGCGCAGTGTGACTGAACCCAGAACCATGTGGTTGGTAAGCAAGCTACTTACCACACAGCCGCTTCTGCACCTATATATATAAAATTGTTGTTTGTTGGCCTAAAATGGCTTCAGAAGAAGTGTTGCTACAGTAGTGGTAGCGATAGCCTCAATCACATTAACAAACACGACACCAAATTATTTCTAAAAAAAAAAAAGTCTACAGAATAAAAGCTGTAGACAAATGAAAGAATTTATCATACAGAATTTCAGGTTTAAAATGTTGTGCAATGAAAAAGAGATGAACATTATTGGTATTGGAAACATTGACAACTAAAGACAAAACAACCATTTGAAAACACTGTCGATCACAAAGAAAGATTGAACTTGAGCTAACACAGAGAAAACGAAAAGAGAAAATAAATCACTAAAGTCAGTATCTTCTTGCATGACGAATTTATCCAAAATAGATGGTGTGGAAATTGACAAAAGAGTGTATTTCATGCTACTTCGAAAGAGAAATCGAAAGACGTCTTGCAGGCTGCATACTCCATCGATTGAGGTGGGGTACATGGAAACATGTGTCAGGTCATTAAGATCGAAAATTAGGTGCGGTGCTCTACAAACGTGTCTACATCTGTTACAATTCATGTGTTTCAGGGATACTAAGATCTGGATCACAAATTTTGTCCTTCTCTTTGTGCAAGACTTACAGGCATAAGGCGTCAAGTAATGTCTACATAGATTTCCTGGTCCCGATAACCTCTGATGATCACAAAGCTCTGTATTCTAGTGTAAGAGCAAACAGGTAATCGATCAAATTGATGGTGTAAGACAGAAGACCCAGTTGTTATACGAGTGTCAGAAAAGGTCACCTGAGAGTCTTTTGTCCAGAAAAAGAGGGAATGAAAAATATAAAAGGGAGTTGGAAAACAAGAGAAGAAACAATAACACCTGATCCCAGAGGTAAATACCATGGATATTCCTAACGTTGTTTTTATAGTGACACTGGTCAAAGCTCCAATCATAATCCAAGCCGAAGCAAACGAAATTGTCTTATTCTCAGTGTCACCAGCATCAGGAGCCGTCAAGGGAGGATCCAGCAGAGGGTTAATTACTAAGGCTATGAGTGGGAGCTCTTCCCATTATCCTGCGAAGATGAGGAAGATATATAGGCAGGAGAGAAGTATGAAAACGCCGGGAGTAGTGACAGAAGAAAGATGAATGTGGAAGAAATGAGCTCAGATTAAAGGCCAGAGGCTGAAAGAAGCGCCCAAACTCATAAACTGTCTGAAATCCAGGGTTGTGTAAATCGCCAATGATGACCTGACTGAACTGCTCAATGACGTGAAGGAAGACTAGAGGGATGCTACATTGCTACGAAGAAGATGGGGACCGAATTCATTGAGCACTAGGTAAAAACTACGACAATATGAATCGGGAACGTTCAACTTCCAGAAGGATAAGTAAGTTTTATACACCATTTAATTTCGATTTCAATATTTCTCTCATTCTACTAAAATACCCCAGACATTTTTTCATCTCGCAGTCTTTGATACCGTCTACTTCAAGTATAACAAGATATTTGTATCTTTCACCTTTGTCAACCTCCTTAATTTCCTCGTCCGTTGGTAATTTTATTCCTTCACTATTTTCACACGTTTCTCTTTTCATAGGCAAAATACAACAGACTCTATGCCGATGTTACTACTAAAATATTAAAATAGTTAAAAGAAAGGTAGATGGCAAGAACAATATAGCAGTACTTGCTGTATTTAGTTATGTTTAAGTTTTGAATTCAAACTCCTCTGTAGGTAACTTTATCTTTTATCCGTCTGGGATCAATAAGATAAATACCATTGAACTATTTGGTCACTAAATCGACTACATTCATTTCCAAATTATGTTGCCTTGTGTCAAAGTTATGAATCATTATTATTACTAGATGTTCGAAGGGAAAAATATATAGGAGTGAGAAATTCGTGCTTCAGAAAGACTACGGAAATAAATACTATGGCTGCAGAAAGGTGAATAAAGAAACGAGGGAGAGAAAACGTATCGTGGAGTGGTAGGTGCAAAGAGAGAGAGAGAGAGAGAGAGAGAGAGAGAGAGAGAGAGAGAGCGAGAGAGAGAGAGAGAGAGAGAGAGAGAGAGAGCGAGAGAGAGAGAGAGAGAGAATGAAAGAGAGAGAGAGAGAAAGAACAGAGTGAATAGTGTGGGAGAACGCATAAGTAACGTGGTAAGAGTTTTGTGGAAGATGAATATGCGCAGAAATAGTGTGAGGAGAGATGGAAAAAGAACGTCCGGAGTTCCAATTCAAATGAAATAGGAAGGAGTTGTGAGGGCTAGGGGTCAAGTGAAGTAAATGAGTAGTGGGAAGACAGAGAGAATTGATGGAGGAAAAGACATATGCGTAATAAAAGACTTGTACAAAGAAGGAGGGAGGGAGGAGGATGTAATGACAATAAATAATGAACTTTGAGGAGTGGTGGCAAGAATTATAAAGGAAAAGTGTTTTATTTCATATAGGGAAGACAAAATGACATGAACAGAAGGGAGAGCCGAAAGTTACAGAGGGGGGGGGGGGAAATAATGAAAATAGAAGAGTGAACATGTACCTAGTGCTGATTTGACAACACTAGATACAGCGTCGTATATACATTTTATATAATAGTATGTGCAATGAGTGCACATGCTGTACATAACATACGAGGCAAAACATAAACACACGCGCGCGAACACTCTCTCTCACACACACATATGCATACATATATACATACTTCTGTTTATATATATATATATATATATATATATATAAGTAAAAAAAATACACATTAAGTACAGGACATCACCAACGTGTGAAAAACATAAACACACGAGAGACAAGTACAGGACAAAAAATGCACAATAAGAACAGGACATCAACAACGAGTGAAAAATATGTAAACACGTAACGAGCGACAAGTATGAAACAAAATATCAAAAGAAGTCTAACTTGACTGTTTATTACTCCTTATTTCGAGCTTTCCACAAGATAGGAGAACGTCATAAGTCAGCAGCATCCAAAAAATTTTATAAATATAAAATTTGCAGAGAGTTAGCGTTCTGAACGAACAAACAGCAACAGAGTGGACGTACAAGTAAACAATCGACGAAGACAAACATTAAGGGCATTGTAATGGGTAACGCCTGGGATAAATTTTGAAAGGATATAGAATAAATAGAAGAGAAGAAAATAGTAGAAGAGAAAAACTGTTGGGAAGCGAGAGAAATGACGTCCAGCTACGTGGACGTCGCGTCCAGAGAAAACAGAGGTAAGAGAAATGGCCTGTAGTCACGTGTGAGCAAAGCGGCAGAGGGGAAGGGGACAAGAGAGAGGATGAAGGAAAGAAACAAAGGGAGTTGGGAGGAGCGAGAAGGAACGAAAGATACTAGGGAGTGGAAGAAAAACAGACAGGGGACAGCAAAGAACAAGGGGGAGAAACGGAAAATAAAGAGGATTATAGAGAGACAGAGAGAAGAAAGAAAACAGTCACGAGTTGCAGATTTATTTATAATTTCTGTCCACTCTGTTGCTGTTTGTTCGTTCGAAGCCCTTATTCTCCACAAATTTTATATTTTTAAAACTTCTTGATGCTGCTGTCTTATGAAGTTTTCCTATCTTGAAAGCTCGAAATAGGGAGTAATTAACAGTCGACAACTGAGGAGGAGTTGGACTTCTTTAGGTGTTTTGTCCAGTACTTGGCTCTCGTTACGTGTTTACGGATTTTCACTTGTTGTTGATGTCCTGTAACTATTGTGTATTTTTTGGTATTTTGTCCTGTACTTATCTCTCGTGTGTTTACGCGTTTTTCGCTCGTTGGGGATGTCCTGTACTTAATGTGTATTTTTTATTTGTTGATAATCGAACACCACGCAGCCTTGACCACAGTAAGTTCTTACATTTATACACACACACACACACACACACACACACACACACACACACACACACACACACATACACACACACACACACACACACACACACACACACACACATAATGTGTGAGTGTGTATGCGTATGTCTGTATAGCACAAAAAATACATATCATATGTAAAATAACATATATAGGAAATAAGAGACTAAATTAATAAACTTCAAGAGTATATATAGATGCACATATATATATATGCATATATATATATATAATATATATGTATATATGCATATGTATAATATATATGCATATATATATATGTATTATATATATATATATATGCATATATATATATATATATATATATATATATATATATATATATATATATATATATATATATATATATATATATATATATATATATATATATATATATGACCCTTCGAAGACAGTTGCTTCCATAACTTCTAAAATAAATTTTGGATTTTATGGCGGGTCAAAGTCGGGAACAAAAACAAGACAGTGGAAACGTACAAGGAAACCGGTCTAAGACAAACATGGAGGGTCGTTAGACCAGAACGAGGGGAAAGGTAGTGAACGCTGGAAGAAATATGTTCTTTGAAAGAGAAAAGATAGAAGAGAAAGATAGAAGACGTCCAGTCCTTAGAACGTCTGTGCAGGAAAAGAAAGATGGTCACACGAGGAAAAGAAAGCTGGACGATGCTCAAGTGTGAGCAACGAGAGAGAGATAGAGAGAGAGAGAGAGAGAGAGAGAGAGAGAGACAGACAGACAGACTGACAGACAGACAGACTGACAGATAGAGAAAGAGAGGGAGGGAGAGAGACAGAGAGAAAACGTTGAGGGGGAAAACAAAGGAGGTTCTGACTAAAATGTCATGTAGACTGTTATATTTGAAAGAGATAATTAGCAGATCGGATAGCAGTAAACGGAAGTGAGAAAGGAGGGTTACAGACGTCACAGGGTGGAAAGTAAGAGAAAAAGGATTTCGAATGTGGTATGAATGCAGCATAGTATGGCCAGCTGATAGACTTGGGCCAATGAGGGCGTTTGCAGTGATTTCTCCAAGAAATCCATTTATTGTGACATATATATATATATATATATATATATATACTGTATTTAGGGTGTTAAGAAACACCTACATTGCTAGAAATACAAGCCAAATCGCTCTAATGAATGAAAGCATATACATTAATAGAGGCCATAATCATCCGAAAAGTGCCGATTGATAATTCTTAATACTCACGCGTCAGTTTCGGCAATTTCCGTTGTCTCGTCAGTTAAGTGAGCTCAGCTTCGGCTCTTTCTGGACTCGCCTCGCTATTAGCATTTATGTTTTCGTCATTGAAATAATTGGATGATCTAGCGATTCGCTGATGTGTATATATAAAATTAATATAAACAGCAGTTTGCAATGTTTTACCAGAAAGGAGAATTACAAATGTCACTAAATGTGAAAACGGAAATTGCCGAAACTGACACGTGAGTATTAAGAATGCTTGATCGGCACTTTTCGGACGATTATGGTCCTTGTTAGTATATATCTTTTCATTCATGTGTGTTAACTACAACATTAGAGTGATTTAACTCTTATTTCTAGCAATGTGTTTCCTAACATCCTAGAGACATTTTAGTGATATTTGTATTTCTCCTTTTAGGTGAAACATTGCAAACTGCTGTTCATATTAATTATATATATATATATATATATATATATATATATATATATATATATATATATCAAATATTATTAATAAGCTTGAAAATGGAGAGATTCAATGAATATAAATTAATTTATTAATTCATTAACAATGCCTACAATTGTTTCACTTCACTCCCAATTTAAATTACAAAACAATAATAATTTAAGTCTGCATTTTGAGTATCCTGGGTAGAAACTAAATATTAATGATATAAGCATAATATAAGTATAACTTAATTTACAAACCAAACATAGGATAAAAATAATATAAATATAAACAATATATACTATATATTATATAATATAATACTTAAATATCAATTTAATAATAATATTGAGAATTGATCTTTATTAATTAATCAGATAATACATCTTATATTAGATGCAAATATTGTAAATCTATCGATAGCACCGATCTTGATGACGTAAAACACTTAATATATAGATGTACTAATCATAAGATCCGTATAACGTAAGCCTGTATCCATATATGTGTTCTCTCACACACGCACTTGAATATATATTATATAGAATAAACTATGAATCAATAACTAAATACAAATATAATTACTTTACTAATTATCTTACTGTCTCATATTATAATAATTATGATTGACTTTTTCATGAATTAGATTAAAGAATATAAAGTAATATGTTTGTATATTAACAAACTGATCTGACTTAATAACACATTACTAACAGGCGCAGGAGTGGCTGTGTGGTAAGTAGCTTGCTTACCAACCACATGGTTCCGGGTTCAGTCCCACTGCGTGACACCTTGGGCAAGTGTCTTCTACTATAGCCGCGGGCGGACCAAAGCCTTGTGAGTGGATTTGGTAGACGGAAACTGAAAGAAGCTCGTCGTATATATGTATATATATATATATATATATATATATATATATATATGTGTGTGTGTGTGTGTGTGTGTGTGTGTGTGTGCGCGCGTGTGTGTGTGTGCATGTGTTTGTGTGTCTGTGTTTGTCCCCCAACACCGATGCTAGTGTGTTTACGTCCCCGTAACTTAGCGGTTCGGCAAAAGAGACCGTTAGGTTAAGTACTAGGCTTACAAAGAATAAGTCCTGGGGTCGATTTGTTCCACTAAAGGCGGTGCTCCAGCGTGGCCGCAGTCAAATGACTGAAACAAGTAAAAGAATAAAAAAATACATTCCCACGCTCATATAAATTGACTTAGACAGTAAACATCTATATACACACATAAACTGGAATGGGCTATGTTTATCCATACTTATAAATGCATATATAGTAATAGAAATATTCGATAACCTTTTACTAATATACGTACACACCTACGCACTAATAACGCAACTTAAGCAGTAACGATCTGTAAATGCACACACACACACACACTCATACATAAACGATGACCTCCATACTTGTATTCAATAACCTTATGCCGACACACATACACACACACGTACACATAAATTAACTTAGGCGGTAAACATACGTATACACACATACGAGCACACATATAAACACACGAACGTAAACTCACATAAAAGCCAAAATGGACCATGGGCATCCATGTTTCGTAAAAAATCTTTTATTTTATTTTTTTATTATTTATATATTTCATTATTTTCATTATTTATTATCAATCTTTATTTTTATCCTTTATGTTTATTCTTACATGCTTTAATTCATTATTATTATCATTGTATTTAAATAAAAATAAAAATATTAACGCATGCGCGCGCGCACACATACACACACATACAATAAACACACTTTCTTTCGCTTAGTCTGTTGGAATATTTCAACTGATCAAAATATGAACTCTGTTAATGTCCATTTTGCCCTGAAGAACTTCCACCTAGAATACTGAAAATGCAAACTTATATTATTATATATGTTTTGTAATTTAAATTTGGTGTGAAGTGAAACAATTGTAGGCAATGTTTTTTTTAATAAATTAATTTATATCCATTGAATCTCTTTATTTCAAAACTTAATAATATTTGATGTTTTATAATATATGTATTGAAGAAATATCTCTTAAAAATATAATATATAAAACTATGGTATCTTGGATAAAACTATCCCTATAAAAGGTTTAAATATCCTCAAAGTGAGATTGTGTGTGTGTGTATATATATTTATATATATATATATGTATGTACTATGTGTATGTCTGTGTATATATATGTATGTATTTTAATATTGAGATTTCAATAAAGAGTATTTTAATTACGCCCCTCCCTTTTCTTTATATACTGTTGAATTAAATGAAAGAGAACATTTCTAGTTTGGGTTTATATGCAAATCTTAGCACTGTTTTCAGAACTTACATTCATTAAATGTAGTCTATGTCCTAAAAAAGCAGCATATATGTAGTTGCATGACCGGCTAGAAATAGAAGCTATATATCCCTTAAATCACCCTTATGTTTTAAAAATTGTGCCAGTAACTCATTGGTCAACATGGTATTAGACATATAACACCTAAAGAAGATGAAACGGAATGGTTATTACTGAACGCTTTTTGATCATATATATCCTGAATAAGGGCTGACCGAAGTTAAGCAACAGCAATGTTATACTATAATGAGTCAGAATAGCATGTGAAGAATCATTCAAAATGCTAGAAATAACAATTAAACTTCTTTCAAATCATGTCTTAATGTGTTAAAAATGGAAAGACTCGTTTTATAATGTAGTCTCAGGTTCCGTATTCCCATAAATTAAAAAAAATGGTATGTCCAGGGTTAAAACGGTTTTGATTATAATAGGTGAATTTGATCAAAGCCAATCTGGAACTAATCAATTACAACAAATATCACAAATCTCAGTAACTGAATTAGATGCTTTCGTGGTGGCGAATATCTAAGATGGAATGTTGCGCAGCGTTTACCACGTGACCTGTAATCAGAACCAGGATCCAAATCCAATGATTAGGGTGCCAGGCCGAGACAATTGCTGAACTCAGTAATTTTGACTAAACATAGCCAAAAGAATATTCAGAAAAATTATCTAAACTCAAACTTTTCCGATAGTTTGATGGAGTGAAGCAATATCGAAATACAAATTTGAACTCAAGATTTGTTACCAAGTCATCTGATACTTTCTTCAATCGGTCATATTGCTTCTACATAGTAACATTCTACAATATCGTTATGACATTGGTTATAGTAGTGCTCATAATGTGCATTACCATTTATGTATCATATAACAGAGACATTATCAACAAGTGATATAAGATCCCGTTTCAAGATCAGACTCCTTTCAGTACAGTCTTGTTATTCATATTAAATGTGTTTTATGTTGTTGTTGCTGCCATTATTGTTTAGCCCTAGGTCAACCTCACTTGAGTAATCATATGATGAAAAATATTCCAGCTAAGACTGTCCGCTTTTTTTCAGTGTATATAAGATAACAGTACCAAATGTGTCATTCATGTGTGAATTGAGGAACATTTGGTTACAATTTTTAAGTGGTCGAACGGCCATGTAGATTTCTCGCTGGTTCATTGGCATATAGATTACTTTCTTTGTTGTTGTTCTTTAAGCAAAATCAGCTCTGTTCATGCTGACCCATGATTCAAAAGTGTTCCAACCGTGACCAACCCATCTTTTTGCATCTATATTGTATATCTAGGACTGTGTTATATGTGACGTTAGTTTTTTAAGGCAGTAGGGAGTAAATTAGGGGGATTTGACTGTTTTAAATAGTAAGACGAGCGACTTGGTCGAGACTCCACCATTGGCTCTTGTTTGGTATAGTTTATTAAGAAAGATAAAAATAATTGCGTAATAGTAGCGCATCATAATATAGACAATTGTCTTGTCTGTTATATGTGACTCTTATTTGATTGAAGATTATTGCCACGCAGAAATAAGAGATTCGGCAAGGCAAGCTATTTCATTCTTACCATCTTGCTATGCTTCTTATAAACTTGTAGCCTCGTGATAGTCGTCCAAGTTGATTACCACACGTTTCCCGTTAATGTTCGGTGATGACGGAGTCGACTCTGGCAAGTCATCTTTTTTTGCCGCTTCCGTCATTGCCGACAGTTTATGTTGTAAGTGAGGATTGCCTAACTTCATGTTTCGCTGTTTAAGTAATTCCAGTTGAGTGTATAGGCGGCGGAATTCTTCCTGTTGGAGAAGATAAGACAAAGATCAACAAAACGAAACTGTTCTTTTTCACAACATAAAAAAAAACAAAAACAAAACAAAACAAAAGAAGATAATATCAGATGTATTGAAAGATATTACCGGAGATAGATATACATTCAATCGCGTATGGAAAAAAAAAGCAAACATTTACTGGAGGTCCTAAAAGTAACTCTCGATTAAACATTTGTCACTTTATAAATTTATTTTCTATTTCAGATTTGTCGTTTGTTTAGTGTGAAAAAAGGTATGATATGATTATAATAGCGACATTTAATATAACGACTCTATGTATAACACGTTAATGCACACACAGACATGGAACAGCGCTCTCTGTGTTAATTTCTATATATCAGGTCATCCCATAAGTTCTGTTCGAATTTTGAATAAAGAAAACAAATGATCAAATGTTATATTTAATTGAAATTTAATCATCAGTGTACTTTCCCTGATTATCTATGACTTCCTTCCATCTATTTACAAGCTTTTAAATCCCATCAATATAAAACTCTTTTGGTTTCAAAACTCTGAAATGGTCGGGAGAAAAAGGTAGATGAGGAATTTTTTCCAACCAAGCTCTTCGATCTTCTGTTATGTGATCTTTGCATTGTGGGGTCGCGCATTGTCCTGATGAAACATCACTCCTTTTCGATTCACTAAAGCAGGTATTTTTTCTTCAAAGCTTGGTTCAAACGCTCTAATTGCTGACAGTAGTCTTGAGCATTGATTGTTAACTTAACTGTCCGCTATCTTCTTCATCTTAACTGTCCGCTACCTTCTTTTGCTAACTGGTTTTTATCACCACTACAGAATTTCTGAAACCACCTTCGTACTGTGAGATCGCTTGTGGACCCCTCCCCCACGCTCTGCTGATATTGGCAGCAGTTTGAGAAGCGTTGTGCCCAAGCGTGAACCCATGCAAGAAAAGTGAGCGAAGGTCCTTTTTTGTCATGTTCATATTTAAGGGCGCTTATGCTTCAAGAATGTTTTCTGTCTGAAATAAGTAGAAAATTATTAAAGAGCATACATCAATAATTAAGTATGTCAAAATTCACCTAAAATATAATTAAAACACTATGATAAAATTGCGTTTCAAAATACATTTAGGCCATTATTTTCGGAACAATCTAATAACATACTAAATCTCTAGGGAGACGTTCTGTTTGCTGACATCCTACAGAAGTTCCTGGTAAGCTCCAAATGACCGAGATGGTGTCTGTCCCTGGAGAGGCGACATTATGCGGAAACACCGTTGAAGAGGCTGACGTTATTGGGAACATGTTTTGCTTTTAGTACACTAAATCTCTAAAGAGAAATGTTTTCCAAGAATAAGCAAGTATCGTCCTACGTTTGTGTGCACATTCTTCTTCTTCTTCTTCTTCTTCTTCTTCTTCTTCTTCTTCTTCTTCTTCTTCTTCTTCTTCTTCTTCTTCTTCTTCTTCTTCTTCTTCTTCTTCTTCTTCTTCTTCTTCTTCTTCTTCTTCTTCTTCTTCTTCTTCTTCTTCTTCTTCTTCTTCTTTTTTTGCATGACATATAGACACTTAAAAAATGATACTATTATTGTAAGCATATATGATATTATTTCTATATAGAATTTGATAACGATACTTCTTTGAAACAATTGGATATGTTGAAGTATATTACTTTGTGATCAAGTAGATAAGATTTCGAGACTTTTCAATAAAACGTTCAAAGGGTTTGACGATGGACTATCGAAATTGAAGCTTTTCATATTTTTCTCATTCACAAGGATCTAGTTGTTACTGTTGTAACCCTTGATCAAAGGTGTTCCGTAACAGATTTGTTTGATCATTGTCACGTTTTTTCAGATAAAATGTATATAGAACCACATTATCGAATGCGGCCTCCTTCTTCACAGTATAAAGTATGGCTTGAGGGAAAATTGGCTCTTGTTTCCAATAGCTCAAACAATCACATAAATATCTTTTTCGCTAGTTTGACGGTGTTCACATCTCTGTAGAAATAAAACAGGCAAGAAAATAAATCTTTCTCTAAATAGAACGCTGGCCTCTGGAAGATAGCTTCTCAGTGAGAGAAAATAAAATATTCAGCAGCACAAGGAAACGAATCTTTTGGAATCATTTGGAATCCCAGAGTTGAGTCACGTTGACTATACTTACAGTTAAATAAACTCGACCGTTTCGTGGTCACAGACACTGCGCTTGCCCGATGATACCATACGAACCACCAGCCTCTCAGACGGTGGCAGAATACCGAATCAATACAGCCCTCGACTTTAAATCTTAGTTTATTTCAGATGAAGAGATACAATTACGAAGAATATTAAGGAGAGAGTTGTTAGTACATAAGTTACAATATCAGTTCCTTCGTAGAAGAAACTTAACTATAGTTGCTTATGTGAATCATTTTAGGAGAACATAACTCAAAACAACCCCAGTGTATTCGTTCTTAGAAATCCGTGATATACTTAAATAATTATGTATTTATTGCTAATTATTTTTATCGCAATTTAATGTTTATAACGCCAATTCATCAGAAAATAGCTATGAATACACCTACTGGCACATATTTACACGTTGCTTTGTAATTTGTTTCGTCACTTTAATGTAATCAATGTAATATTGGCCTGTGGATGTGAACACACTAGAAGTATTGCTTCCGTTTCTTAAACCATGATAGTTCCATGTTGAAAATTTGAACGTTATTCCTCCGTCATCGATAAGTACCAGTAATATAATGTTAGTCTACGAGGTAGCTGAATCGATATTCTTGTTGCCAGATTGTTAGCTGAAAAGACGTTCGTTGGAAATGCATCACTGATTTTAATTACTTGTGTCAAAGATATTTAACGTAACATTATATCAGGCTGAGTAAAAGGTAGGCAACGTTTTGAAATATAAAATTCATCACAATATATTTCAACAATGCGGACATTTCATTCATCAAAGTAAGTACCATTACATTTTTGCCAACGAGTTACAAGTTTGTTTATTCCGGTAACATAAAAACCTGGAGTTCTGGAGCTGATGAACTCTTTGAACGCACTTTCAGTATCGGCTTGATTTTTGAACTCCTTCTCTCGCTAGAAACCATCAAGGTGCTTGAAAAAGTGATAGTCGGTAGGAGAAAGGTCTGTGGAATAAGCTGGGTGGTGAAGAAATTCGTAGCCACGTTCTTTCAACTTCTAGAGAGGCGTCATTAGTGAAACGTGTGGTTGAGCATTGTCATGAAGAATGATTGGCCGTCTTCTGTTGACCAGTCGGGGACGGAGGAATAGCAGTTTTTCGTTCATTTTGGCAATTTCATGGCAATATGTTTCTGTAGTATTGGTTGTTCCGGGTTTTAAAAAGTTATAGTGGATGAGTCCAGCACTACACCACCAAACAGTCACCATAACCTTCTTTTTGAAGAGCTCGGGTTTAGGGTAAGTTTTCGGTGCTTCATTTTGGTCCAACCACTTCGAAGAACGTTTTCTATTATTGCACAGAATCCACTTTTCATCGCAAGTTACAATACGGTCGAGAAATGGATACGTCTGGTTACGGAGAAGCGACGAATAAATTTCGTATCCACGCATTTTCTGATTTTCATTCAAATCGTGTGGTACCCATTTGTCGAGCATTTTTGATTTTTTGATCGCATGCAAATGGTTGCAGGCAGTTTTCTGGCTAACTAGAAGTTCTTTTGCCAGTTCTCGAGTTGTTTTACGTGGAGCTTTCTCAATGACGGTCTTTAATTGGCCATCATCAATGACAGATGGGCGTCCACTACGATCACGATCTTCAAGACTCAGGTCTCCAGTGCGAAATCGTTTCATCATTTTCGAGCTGACCATTCGATGGTCATTTTCTCACCAAACGTTTCGTTGATAGCGCGAGCAGTTTGAGCTGCTTTACGTCCTTTTTTGAAGTTGAATAGCAAAATTGTTCGAATATCATGCTTTGACAGTTCCATTTCAGATGATTGTAACAACGGTGAAAAAATATCAATGTTAATTTACTGATGCATCTGAGCAAACCTATGTCTATATTATCAGACACTTGCAAAAAAATGTTGGAGAAAAATTCAAAACTCTGCAACAATCCGGTACAAATTCTTCATCGTTCAAATCATTGCTTACTTTTTTACTCAACCTGATACATATACATCATGAAGTGACACACCATAATTAGCTGAAAATTTCAGCTAATTTAGTCCAAGGTTAGCCTGATTAAACAGAAATGTTCTTCATGCACAGTGCTTTGAAAGCCACATTATCCGATATGTCCTGCGGTTTTAAAAAGATTTGGCTGCTATTTCTAGCCTAACAATTTCTTTTGTTGGTTTACATCCCTCTTTGAGGCATATTTTTCTATTTTAATTTTTTTGTTTTATTATTGATCAACAGAATTTATATAATTGCGACGGTTCGTGGCCTAGTGTGGAAAGAACTATAGGAAGTCATGCAAGAATAAAACATGACTATTCTCTTCTATTCTCTTTCTAATTTCCCTCATTGGAATCTGGTCGATCATATCGATACCAGTAGACATATATTTCAATCAAGTACTTACTTTATCGAATTTACTTTGCTGAACCGTTAAGCTATGTGACACAAAGAGATACAAAATAATATAAACGCACACACATTCTCACGTGTTTACACACAAACGTACGCGCACACACACACACACACACACACACACACACACACACACACACACACACACACACACACACACACACACACACACACACACACACACACACACACACACACACACACACACACACACACACACACACACACACACACAGATAGTTTGGGTAAATCCCATCTGTTTTATCTGACGAATTTCTAACTGCAAATTTCTTACATATCTATCTAGCGTGTAAGTCTTTTTAATTCCTATTAGTAAATGAAACACTTATAATAAATAAAACCCTAAAATTTCCACTTTCCTGATTTGTTACATACATACATACATACACGCATACATAAATACATATATTCTCTCTTTATACATACACACGACCTATGTTATAATCCCCACTCATGTTTACACAACGAAAGGGGCAAAACTAGCCGGTATACAACACTTGCTCATGTGATTCTTTTCCTCATGTGATTATCTTTCTTTCCCTCCAGGGCTGTCGTAGAGACTGCACGTATCCTATCTGCCCCCCTCTCTTCTATCTTTTCTCTTGTCAAAGAAAATATTTCTCCAGCGTTCGCTATTTTACCTTCGTCTGGTATAACGACCGTCCATAGTTGTTTTCGTTCTGTTTCCTTATATGTCTCCACTGTCCTGTTTTTGTTACCAACTTTGACCCTCCGCAAATCCCAAATCTTATTTTGGTTTGCGGGAGCAACTACCTTCAAAAACTCATATTGTCGCTCAATGCTCGAAATGAGGAGTAGATGGACAACCGACAATTGATGAAGGGTCGTTATTTATGTTACTTGTCCTGTTTTCCGTTTGTTTCTCTCATTGATTGAGTATTAAACTCTTTTGTTTTCGTATTTCATGTTGTTTACAGTTTGTGACGTCCTGTACCCATACATGCATATATATATATATATATATATATATATATATATATATATATATATATATATATATGTAGCAAATCAGGAAAGTGGAAATTTTTGGGTTTTATTTATTATACGTGTTTCATTTACTAATAGGAATTAAAAAGATTTACACGTTAGACAGACATGTAAGGAATTTGTAGTTAGAAATGCGTCAGAGAAAACACCTGGGATTTACCCAAACTATCTGTGCGCGTGTATGTGTGTGTGTGTATGTGTGTGTGTGTGTGTGTGTGTGTGCGTGCGTGCGTTTGTGCGTAAACTCGTGAGAATGTGTGTGTGAATATAACGGAAGAAGGGGAGATCCACACCGTGTTCTACAGAAAAGCAGCCAGTAGAGATGTGTTTGTCCAATACAATTCAGCACTTTCACTCGGTGTTAAAATAGGATACGCCAGAAATTAACTTGCACGCATCCAGGGCAAGTGCAGCAGAACGGAGGACAAGGTGACCCACACTACACGCTTCCTAGATAAATTGAAAACCAACGGGTACCCTAGATCCATTGTAAATCGGCTTAAGTACCCAAGATTATTCTGTTAGAAATAGCAACGAAATCTCCTTCAAATTACAGGAGATATCGGATACTGTGACTTTGAAAGGACTGTGCATGAAGAAAGAATGGGACGGATACCGATGGATTACTTTTGATCATGCTTTTGATCATATTTCTGTTTAATCAAGGCTGGCCCTGGGCTAAATGACAACAACAATAACATCAACACCAAATTCCATAAAATAAATTTTATAAGAGATAAGAAATGGGAAGTTTCCAGCTTAATCCACCACCAATTTAAACATTTTTGCTCACCTGTATATCTTTCTCAAGGAAACTTTCATTTTCTCCTTCCTCTGTTTTGTCTCCAATGGCAGAAGGATTACCACTTGAGGTAAATGTACTTAACACTGCTGTTGTTGACTTGGAGCCTGGTACGAATTTGCCAGTTCGTGCTAACATTGTCGAATGCGACTGCTGTTGCTGTTGTTCTTTCCCTCGAGTCTTGTATACGTGGTATGCCTGTTATTGAAAGAGGAGACTAAAGTTATGAATAATAATTTAATTATAAAGTGTTTCTGTAGTACAGCCTTTGTGTAACGATGAAGTTACATAACAAGCGTAACACTTGAGAAATTTATCAATGAAAATTAGAAGAAATGAATAATTTCACAAAATTGCTTATGCCATTCTGATCACAAAATGTTAATTAAATATGAAGCTTTAGAACTAAATAAAGTTGTCGAGGGACGGGAAAATGTGCTATTGAAGCTTCTGATGATTTACCGAGAAAATATCCTCCAAAAATTGGTGGTTTCCTAATTAGAGAAGTCTAATTAATAGTAATGGAAACAAAATTAATATTCACCACACATAACTGTTGTACTTCTCTGTATATGAGAAAGAGAATAATAAAATCTCGCATTGGCACAAGGTCAGGAGCTAGGAAGGAATGTTTGTCAATTGAATCATCGGATGTACGTGTTCTATAATTCAATTCTATCAAACATGGACAGATGTGAAGCAAAGTTACAGACAAATATTTCGTATATTCGATGAAATAAAATAAAATAAGAAACTTAAGAGAACTTATAAACCTATATAAGTGTGTGTGTGCGCGCGCACGCACACACACACACATTTATGTGTGACACTTTGGGCGAGTGTCTTCTAGTATAGCCTTAGCCGACCGAAGCCTTATGAGTGGATTTTGTAGATGGAAACTAAAAGAAACTCGTCGTATATATATACATCCAATTATATATATATATATATATATATATATATATATATATATATATATATATATATATATATATATATATATATATATATATATACATATATATATATATATATATATATGTATGTATATATATATGTATATATAAAAAGTTTCTTATGTGTGTATTTATGTTTGCGTATATGTGTGTATATGTATATATATGTATATATATATATGTGTATATATTTGTATATGTATATATGTATATATAGGAGAGTACATGCATATGGGAGTATGCATATTTTTACACATACACATGTTTTTTTTTCTGTACGTATGTGTACATGCAGTTGTTTTGATTATATACCTGTATATTTTTGTTTATGTAGATGTATATATGTTGTTTCTTCGTGTGTATACGCATATTTATGTTTTATGTTTCTTGTATACATGGATATCTTTATCAATATACGTATGTATGTATACGTATATAAGTGCGTGTATGTATATGTGTATGTATGTATATGTGTTTGTATGTATATGTCTATATATATATGCATGTGTGTGTATATATGTATGTATCTGTGTATATATGTGTATGTGTATGTATGTATGTATGTGTGTATATATATATATATATATATATATATATATATATATATATATGTGTGTGTGTGTATGTGTGTATGCGTATATATGTATGTGTGCACGTGTGTGTGTATATGTATGTATATGTTTTTTAGATATATTTTTATACGAGAAACTAGGTTTATGTTTTTTAGCTTATTATTGTTATTATTATTATTATGTTGTTTTTTTCTTCTTTCTTCAAATTTTCTTCCGTTTCTTGCCGAGTGTTTTCCGTACACCTAGGGCAGAGAAACTCGTTGTATGCATTCCCACTTTACACACGCAAATTCATAGGTAAAACATGTATTTAAGAAAAAAAAAAAAAATTCATGAATGGATGTTGTTTTTCACAGCGATAATGCTCTTCTCAGTACATGAGTCGTTCCAGTTAGCACGATTTTTTGCACTTCCTGTAGGGATGGTAAGCCTGGTATCATTTTCAAATAGGTTTCAGTACCTTTTTTCTTTATCATTCCTAGAGATCCTACAATCACTGGTATGGTAGTCGCCTTGAGGTGCCACGTTTTTTCAATTTCTGTTAGCAAGTCTTTATATTTACTGATCTTGTCAAATTCTTTCGCCGCTATATTATGATCAGAGGGAATACTCATGTCAATTAATAAACACGTCTTCTTTGTCTGATCTTTTATAATAATATCCGGTTTATTAGCTTTTATAGTCTTGTCGGTATGTACGGGGAAGTCCCAGAGAATCGATACATTTTCTCCCTCAGTCACAGCTTCAGGATGGTGTTTATACCATTTGTCAGCGGTTTTGATATTATAATGCTGACATATTGTCCAGTGCAAATACTGGCCGACTCTGTCATGTCTTGCTTTATATTCTACAGGTGCTAAGACTCTGAGATTAGGTGGTCTATAGTTTCAATCGCATCGTTACAAAATCGGCATTTTGGGTCAGCTCCATTTTTTATCACATTGGCTTGGTAGTTCCGGGTTAATAAGCTTTGGTCTTGAGCAGCCAATATGAAACCTTCACTCTCTGCTTTTAGCCCTGAACTTCGTAACCACTGATGCGTGCGTTTCTGGTCGACATCAGCTTGTTTGCTACGAGCCACATACTTGCCATGCAGAGGTTTCTGTTCCCATCTGCTTGCTAATTTTTCATGTGTTTTTGTATTTGCAATTAATTTTATTTTCTTTGCAGCAGCAGTTGGCGCATTTCCTTCAACCTGATCAAGCTGGTGGGTATCTAAGAGTTCGGTAGCGAATGTTTTGCTCTCTTTCAGAATAGAGTGAAGTTTTTTCGGTCTTTCATGTTTTTCAACAAGTTTCAGCATCCAATCGTTGGTTGTTTCAAGGTATTTGGCCAGTCCGATTGTGGTGGTTTTGTACGTAAGTTCAAGCTGGATCAAGCCTCGACCTCCCTGAGCTCTGGGAAGGTAAAGACGATCCACGTCTGCCTTTGGATGGTGCATCTTATTACAAGTCAGTAGCTTGCGGATTTTTCTATCAATTTTGACTATTTCACTGGTATTCCAGTTAAGCACATTGAAGCTATAAAGAACAACTGGGACTGCTAAGGAATTTATGGCTAACACCTTATTATATGCATTCAGCTCAGACTTCAGAACTGCTCGAACTCTTCTATAACATTCCTTCCTAACCTTCTCTTTCATGCTTGCATGCTGGATACCAGAGACTTCATTTATTCCTAGGTATTTATAGGTTTGTTCCTGCTCAAGTTCTTTTATTACTGTTTCGACATCTAATTCTATTGAACTTGACTTTACTAGTTTCCCTTTCTTAAAAGTGGCTTTGGCACACTTTTCAAGGCCAAACTCCATCCCGATATCATCACTGAATCCTTTCACAGTATGTAATAGTCCCTGAAGCTCTTCCTCATCTTTGCCATATAGCTTTAAATCATCCATATAAAATAGATGGCTTATTTTCTTGTTGTCAATTTTGTAGCCATACCCTGTTCTATTCAGTTCACTTGAGAGTGGTATCAGTGCTATGCAGAAAATTAGTGGTGAGAGCGAGTCACCCTGGAAAATGCCACAGTTTATGCTAATATTGTTTGAGTGCAATACTCCATTAGAATGATACAATTGCAGCGTCGTGTTCCATAGTGACATATACTTTAAAAAATCTGAAATCACAGGAGAAATTTTGAAAATGTCCAGCGATTTCAGAATCCACGAATGTGGTATGCTGTCAAAGGCTTTTTTATAGTCAATCCATGAAGAGCTGAGATTTCTGCGCTTGTTATGGCAGTTCTCAAGGATCATGCGATTAATTAAGAGCTGATCTTTGCATCCGTATGAGCCTCGTCTGCATCCTTTTTGTTCAGTGGGAAAGAGGTTATTCTCTTCCACAAACGTATGTTTTCTCCACTAGAATAGATGTCAAAATTTTATAGGTAGTAGACAAACATGTTATAGGCCGGTAGCTTTTATTTTTGTTTTTTCTATATACACACCCATATATTTTGTGTGTAGTTTTATGTATGTAGGTTTGTGTGTATGCGTATGTTCTTTTGTTAGTGTGTACACACACACACACACACACACACATATATATATATATGATTGTATAGGTGTATACGTGTGTATTCCGTGTGAATTAATTTTTTTCCTTTATATATTTTTTTATACCTTTAGAATTATCTCCTCTCCGCTATAACTCTCTGACCCGTAAATATTTCTAAGTAAATAATCGTTTATTAAGAATTATTTATCAACAAGTTTTTTCCAATGGTACTATATATTTTTCTCTATAAAACTTTTAAACTTTTTTCATTGCTTACCACCCATAACTGTTCATACACTAAAACAATTTTAAAATATAGCTATCTAGTCCCGCTAGATACTTACTGTTATTATATTGTTTTCTTTGTATTCAAATATATATATGCGTGTAGGTGTATATTGTTTTTATGTAAGGGAGCGTGCATTTGTGTATGTTAGATACGTGTGTTGATGTTTTGTTGACACTGTGTTTTGTCTCGGTTTTTTCCTACTTATTTTAAAATATATCCGTTGGCCAGATTAGTTTATAGTTTATTACACATATAGACTCAAAAATGCATTAACACGTCCCTGTTTCTCTTCCTTTTCCCCTTTTACAATTTATTTGCAAATATCCGGTCAGCTTCTCCGACATAGCCTCTTTGTTTTTCCTTCTAAATTTTTTTGGTAGTACCTTTTTTGATGTTTTTCTTTAATTTTTCACACTGACGAGAATGGTAATACATAACTATTTTAATTATTATTATTATAATTAATGGTTTTATTACATGTTTGTATTACCATTTGAACTTTTAACATCTCTTTTCCATTTTTATAATTGTTAGTAGTGGTTTATATTAGATTTTATCTTATACATGTCTATAACGAACTTTACTTGTTCCAGTCCTATATTTAAGAGATATTTGATGGATATTTGTAAATGATGTAAATAATGTTTTTAGCTGTTATTTTCATATTTTAATTGCTTGCTTTAGCAGGCTATCATTTTGATATAATGAATATTAATTAGAAATATTTCTTTTTGGACTCCCCAAAAAGTTTGAATTGTTCTACTTGAACTTATTCTTTCTCTTTCGCTCACTCTCTTTCTCTCACTCTCTTTCTCTCACTCTCTTTCTCTCACTCTCTTTCTCTCACTCTCTTTCTCTCACTCTCTTTCTCTCACTCTCTTTCTCTCACTCTCTTTCTCTCACTCTCTTTCTCTCACTCTCTTTCTCTCACTCTCTTTCTCTCTCTCTCTCTCTCTTTCTCTCTCTCTCTCTCTCACACACACACACACACACACACACACACACACACACACACACACACACACACACACACACACACACACACACACACACACACACACACACACACACACACACACTTAATTTACAAGGAAAGATCCGGATATTAGTTACCACAGGTACATGGGTAATAATTCCAAGGAGAAGTGAGAAGTGTTTTGGAGGATATAAGAGAAATGGAAAATGGAGACAAACGCACAAGATGTTATTTAAATCAGTTATATCACCGACAAATATGTTTCGATGGATACATTAAAATTAATCCGGGAGGAAAAATAAGGTGGAGTAATGTATTAATCTCATCATATAAATAACAATGTTCATTAATAAGCTATTTTTACAAATGTAAGATATTATAATATAATATATAGTATATAAAAACAACAACAAAATATGGATAGATAACGCTAGTAATTTTAAAAATACCGTTAAGAAATTTGACGTCATAAGTCGAGAAAGGAGGAAAGAAAGAAAACATATGTATATCTATGTGTGCTTATGTCTATGTTTGTCAGTCACCACTGCTTGACAACTGGTGTTGGAGTGTTTCCATCCCCCGTAACTTAGCAGTTCGGCAAAAGAGACCTATAGAATGAGTATCAGGCTTTAAAAAGTAAGTACTGGGATCGATTCATTCGACTAAAAATTCAAGACTCTGCCCCAGCATGACTGCAGTCTAATGACTGAAACAAGTAAAGGGTAAAAAATAAAAGGTATATATATATATATATATATATATATATATATATATATATATATATATATATATATATATATATATATATATATATACCTTTTATATATATATTCTGTTATTCTTTTACATGTTTCAGTCATTTGTCTGTGGCCATGCTGGAGCACCGCCTTTAATCGAACAAACCGACCCCAGGATTTATTCTTTGTAAGCCTAGTACTTAAACTATCGGTCTCTTTTTGCTGAACCGCTAAGTGACGGGGACGTAAACATACCAGTATCGGTTGTCAAGCGATAGTGGGGAGATAAGCCCCTTTTTTAATAGATATAAAATGGTATATTTGTTGGGAGAAGTAAAAGTCGAACCCATACGTGACTGATACTTTATCATATCGTACTCGAGAGTCGGTGGTGTTGTAAATCAAAATGTAAAACAACATCAAGTAATTTACTCCAAAGTTCAATTTATTTACCGATCCATGTTCTGCCAATGACGATAATTTTTATCATTATGATTAAGATGAATACGATTAAAACAAATATGTTAGTAGATAAATGTTTGTTCATATGGTGACTGACTCTTGACCTTTTCAGGACGAAACGTTTATAAAGGGTAGAAGTGATGTTGCTCGTTTTTATTAATTGTAGAATAATTTATAAGTTATAAGAAGGCAGCTGCTCGAAATGTCAGAATTAGCTGTTCGTTATGGCACACAAACTTATTTTACTTGGCATAGTTTATTAATTGCATGCTGAGAGACTTGAAAACCAAAAGACGTCTTACTGAAAGATATTTAAAGTGAAGTAGGGAGCGGAGGACAAAATTGTGGGTGTGTTTGCATGAGAAAGAGAGAGAGGGGGAGAGAGAGAGAGAGAGAGAGAGAGAGAGAGAGAGAGAGAGAGAGAGGGAGGAAGAGGTAGGGATAGAGCGAGAGAGAAGTAGGTAAGAGAGTGAGAAAAAGACAGAAAATTTATTGTTTGAGAGAGGGTACTACGGAGAAGTAGAAAGAAAGAACGATAAAGCGAGACAGCAGAGCAACCGGAATAAAAATTAAGAGAGAACGAGGAGAAATGGAACGAGAAGTCGATTGTACGAGAAGCTGATAATATGAAAGGAAGATATAAGAGGAGATGAGATGAGTAGAAACTAGAACAACAGTGATGAAAAGCATATTAATTACAAATTTTCTAACACGTTTTGCGTTTCAATAGCTATCATCATAATTATCTTTCTCTTCTTCTTCTTTCTCCTTCACATCATTACATTTCGCATCATACTTTACGCTCATAGTTAAATTTTAAAATGCAGTTAATTGAAACGGGAAAATATATAAATATCACATGTAAATTTCAAATTGTCGTGTAAATTATCAGAGCAATTAAAAATACAAATTAAAGGCTCCATTTATTTCAACTACATGGAACGGATATGTTTTAAAATTATATTTCCATAGCAAACCATAATAAGTTTACTGCTTGACTGAGCAATGTGCAATATTTATTTCGTAATGCCAATATCGTTTGATACACAAATAACGACTGCAATATTATTACCAGTCGAATATGCCAGTGGCACGTTCAAACTCGTAAACAAGCCATTCACAGTGTTTTGTCATGGAGAAAAAAAATTATACTGCGGCCATGTTGGAGCACCGCCTTAAAGGATTTTAGTCGGACAAATCGACCCCAAAACTTTTTAAAGCCTAATACTTATTCTATCCGTCACTTTTGCTGAACCGCTAAGTTACAGGAACGTAAACATATCAACACCGGTTGGGTGAGGGCAAGCATAGACGCAAACACACACACACACACACACACACACACACACACACACACACACACACACATACGACAGGGCTTTTCATTTTCCGCCTGCCAAATCCACTCACAAGGCTTTGGTCAATCCGAGGTTATAGTAGAAGACACTTGCCCAGGGTGCCATGCAGTGGGAGGGTCGCGTCGTCTTACACATACATAGACGTATCATAGATATATACGTTTACATATGCACATATATAAGGATATATATATATATATATATATATATATATATATATATATATATATAATAATAATAATAATAATAATAGGGACAAAATCCAAAATTACAGGTAAAAACTCAATTAAAATCAATTTACAAAAAATTAAAATTAAATTGAGCTTTATAGATAAAATATATATAAAATATATAGTTTTAGGGAAAATAACCAAGTTTCAAGAACTCATCGATGAAAATCCACTATCACATATAGAAAAATTAATAATTAAAAGCACAATAAATGAGTATAATATAAAGTAAAGTAAATATCATAAGATAAATATAATAAATGTAATATAATATAATTATATTATATTTATCTTATGATATTTACTTTACTTTATATTATACTCATTTATTGTGCTTTTAATTATTAATTTTTCTATATGTGATAGTGGATTTTCATCGATGAGTTCTTGAAACTTGGTTATTTTCCCTAAAACTATATATATATATATATATATATATATATATATATATATATATATATATGTATATATATATATATATATATATATATATATATATATATATATATATATATATATATATATATATATATATATATATATATATATATATATAAAATTTAAAGGTCACAATACATATATTAAAACGCTACTAATAGTTTCATATGTTTGTTGGGAAAACACAAACATATTCTTTAAGCGCAAACCATATATCATAACGAACTAAAGAAACTGAATAATAGAAGAAACGCAAAAATATTGAGAAGGCAATATATAGAAAATGCAGAGAGTAGATAACGGAAAGTGAAGAACGGAAAACGAAAACCAGAAATTAAAAGGTAAGAAGTAAAAATTAAAACGATAAAAGATCTCTCCTCCTTAGACCTTAAATGATAAGGCTGGAACGATTTCAAGTCAGTCAGAATAAGGTGGAATTTTCCAATTTTTCAAAATATATTTATACAAATGCAAGCAATCACTGAAAATTACTAGCCTGGAGTTCAATAGAGTGTTAGGGATCTTAGATAAACAAAGTCTACATTTATTCGATCCATTCATATAAGGTATGACTTTCTCAATTACTTTCGATTTAATCACATGCAGTGTTTCATTATCTTTCAAACTCCATACATGACTTGCCAACTTAGTAGCTTTACTTTTGTCCTTATGTCGGAAGGAGGCTATGTGATTGGCATAGCGATTTTTAAATTCACCTTCACATAATCCAATATAGGTCTTCTTATCAGTTGTATTATTTATTTAGGGTTGCAGTAATTTCTGCCTCTGTATGATAGATTTAGTCATACATCGTTGGTCAAGTGGACAGGATCCTGGGTCGCAACAGTTGCACCTGTAATCAGGCTCTTGGTATTGACCACGTGTAATGATACTCTTCATATTGGGGCAGTAGCTATATGATAATTTTACAGTGCGCCTATTAAATATTTTCCTATATATGTGAGTGGCTGGAAAGTGTTTGTCTAGGAGAGACAGGAATATTTTACCAATGTTAGTTTTTATATTAAAGGAAAAAGGCGGGGAAAATCAAATAATTTTCCTTGGCCGACTTTTAGGTTTCTTATTATCTTGATTAATGTTAGAGTGGTTATGTACTACTTTATCTTTGATGCCACTAGATCTTTTATTAATGTTTTGATTATTGTTAGAGGGATTATATATCAACTTATTTTTCAAGCCACTATTGGCTAGAGTCTTGTTATTGTTATAATATGGGGCAGCTTTCTCGAAAATTTCTTTGGAAGAAGAGAGGTTAGACACTCTGTTACTAATATTAGCCATCAGGTTTTTAAATATTACAGGAGGGTGACAGGACTGTTTATGTATATATGCAAGTTTCTCAAATGGAGCACTTTTTTTGTTGAATTTTCTATCTAGGGACACCAAGCTAAGTTAAAAGAAGTTAAGAGAAGTTAATAGAAGTCAAAAGCACTTGGGAACAAGACAGGAAAAAATAAAAAAGTAACAATTGAGAAATTGAAAACGAAAAAAATAAAAAAAGTAACAATTGAGAAATTGAAAACGAAAAAATTGAAAAAAATGAGACAGTCTGAAAGGGTGTGAGTTTTTAATAGATTACATAAACCTTAAAACACTCGAAGAAGTTTTTGGGACATTGTTGAAAATACCAAAAGGTTTCAAAAAATCTAAAATTCTTAGAGAATTCTCTTGAATCTCGGAATTTTTTATTTAAATGTTCAGCGTCATGAAGTTATACAATTTCAGAATTTTAGTGTTTTAAAGATTTAAAGTATTAAAGTTTTAAGGTTTCAAAAGTATAATGGTTTAAGGGAGATGGATAGATAGATAGATATGGAAACAGCGCAAACCACTTACTCACGCCACATCCCACTATCAACAAACACGTTCTAGAGGGAGAACAATGCAACTCACTGTTCACTGACCTAGCAGGATATTCACTCTGGAAGAAAAGATGATACTGCGCAAAGGCCCCAAATATACTTTCACCTGGAGACTCCCGGAACATGCCATCACCACACCTGTCTCCAGAATGGCATACACACTACTATGGGTACAGAAAATCAACAACGAAGACCATCACGGAGACTATGACGGAGTGATAAAACCTTACCTGTATGAAGGAGAGTTCAACAAATCACCCGCTAAGGAACACTTCGAGAACAAAGTTGGTAGGCTATGTCACGACCTTCTGAAGACCATGAGGTTTGTTAACAGACAGCGACCACGAGGTTTGTTAACCTGACTCCCAAGGAGATTAGCACACTTGACTCCTTAAAGAGGAAAAACTATACATTCCTGCTCTCGCACAAAGGGGGAGAATTCTCTGTGATCGATACGGACGCCTACGATGAGCCAGTGATGTCCATCTATCCCAAGACGATATCTACAACTCACATGACCATACAGCTGCGAATAGGGTTACGAACAGAGTTGAGAACCAACAATTTATGGAAGAGCGTATCCGGAAGCATGAAATTCAGAAGGCATACATATAAAAGCTATAGAGCACACTACTCCTGCATACATGGTTCTCCTGCGTAATCAAAACACACTCAGACACCAGCGACGTGAGACAGCTCAAAGTACGCCCGATCGTCGTCAGCACAAAGTTCCCACTCCGGGAAATGGAGTGGCTTGTAGCATGGATGGTACCAGGTATGGCATTATACAAAAGAAGAACAGCATTTTTTTTAATGGACGCATAGTTTGATTACTCCGAATAAATCATGAAAAATATCCGCTATCATCAGGTGATTTTAAACATAGGGAGGAAGAGAAAATTCAAAGCGAATAAGTATATTTGAAGAAGTGTTTTGTCCTGTTTTCCATTTTTTCTTGTTGTTTACGTATTTCACTCGTTTTTCCCTCGCTTGTTTACGTATTTCATGTTATTTGCACCGTTGGTGAACTCCTGTACCCATATATGCATGTATATATACTATATTATATATTATTTATTATTCAATTGAACGCGACCCATCTATTTCCAAGTAAGTTTATCTTCAACTTTTGATGCGACTCTCTACTCTATACTGTTTTCTTCCTCCATCCTTCTCTAATTTCCTTTTTCTCCTCCTCCCTCCTTCACCATTTTCTATCTGTCTCTCTCTCTCCCCTCTTTCTCTTTCTCTCGTTGTTCAAGCATGACACCGTCCATCTTTCTTTTCCTCATGCGACCAGCTTTTTTTCCTGCATGGACGTTTAAAAGAACGGACGTATTTTTTCTATCTCTCTTCAATCTTTTCTCTTTTCAAAAAAAAAAATGTTTCTCTCAGCGTTCACTATTTTCGTCTCCTTCTGGTCTAACGACCCTCTGTGTTTGCTTTCGTTCGGTTTCCTTGTATGTTTCCACTGTATTTTTTTTTGTTCACAACTTTGACCCTCCATAAACCGTAAATTTTAGTTTAGAATTTATCAGAGCAACTGTCTTTGACGACTCATATTGTCCTTGAATGCTCGAAATGAGCAGTAGATAGACAGCCGACAACTGATTAAGGGTCCTTTCTCTGTGTTTACTTGTCCTATTTTCTATTTTTTCTTGTTTACTTATTTCACTCGTTTTCCCCTCGTTTGTTTACATATTTCATGTTATTTGCATCGTTAGTGACGTCCTGTACTCATATATACACGTATATATATATATATATATATATATATATATACACACACACATATATATATATATATATATATATATATACATATATATACATATATATACATATATATATATATATATATATATATATATATATATATATATATATATATATATATATATATATATATATATATATATATATATATATACATATATTATATATATATATATGTAATCAAATCTCTCTTTCTCTCTCTCTCTCTCTCTATATATATATATATATATGTAATCGAACCTATTATCATTGTTATGTATGAAAATGAGTGTGCGTGTATAAAAATGTATAAAAATGTATGTATGTATATATGTTTATATGTATGTGTGTGCATATGTATATGTTTGTGTATGAGTTTGTTCATATATGTAGATATATAAGTATGTGCATAAGTATGTATGTATATCTGTATGTATGTATATATACATATATATATGTTTGCATGTAAGTACGTACTTGTTTTAGTACATTGATTCGCGGGCGCACGTGTTGTGGGAATGCAAGCGTTTGTATTGAAATTATATATAGGTGCGTATATCTGTATGTTATATCTATGTATGTGTGCGTGTATGTGCATATATGAGCTTCTTAGTATGTATGTATACACACATACACACACACACACACACACACACACACACACACACACACACACATACATATAAAGGGCTTGTCAAAAATAACTGATTCACCTAGCATCATAGCATTATAATTTTGAAAATTCTATAAAACCGTCAAAAGCTTGTTTATTTTTATGTTTTTTGATTTATTATTAGTGTTGCTTAATATGCTTTGCTACAATTGCTGTTTCTTTTCAGATATCATCAGAAAACGGTAACTAAAATTCATTAAAATGACAGATCTATCAGGTTTTCAAAGAGGTCAAATTGTTGGTGCTCGTATGGCAGGCGCTAGCGTATCGAAAACAGCCAAAATGTTTGGTGTATCAAGAAGTATTGTCTCGACTGTAATGACAACCTTTGAAAAAGAAGGAAAAACCTCCTCGTCGAAAGAAAACAAAAATTTCAGAGAGGGACCGTCGGACTCTTATGCGAATTGTTAGAAACGATCACAAAAGTACAGCTTCCAAAATTACTGCAGAGCTTAATGACCACCCAGAGAACCCAGTTTCTACAAAGACTGTTCACCGGGAGCTGCACAAAGCCGGATTTCACTGGAGGGCTAATCACTACTTTCAAAAACAAACGTTGCAAAGCGTGTAGAGTGGAGTAAAAACCTACAGAATTGGTCCCTAGAGCAGTGGAAGAATGTTATTTTCTCGGGCAAGTCATCTTTTACCATATTTCTGACCACCGGCCGAGTATACGTGTGGAGACAGCCAAAAGAAGCATTTGACCCAGACTATCTTTTTCCAACTGTTAAACATGGTGGAGGATCTGTGATGATCTGGAGGAGTATATCTTGGAAATCCGCCGGCCCAATGTTTTCCCTTCATGGCAGAATTAATAATCAAGACTATTTAAGCATTTTATGTAATCAAATTCATCCCATGGTTGCGGAACTGTTTCCGGAGGGAAATGCAAAAAAAAAAAAAAAGGATGATAATGCACCAATTCACATAGCTAATGTTGTTACTGAATGGCACGAGGAACATTCGAGTGAAGTTGAACATCTTATCTGGCCACCACAGTCCACAGATCTCAATATTATTGAACATTTATGGTGCATTTTAGAAAAGCAATTAAGGAGTCGATATCCTCCACCACCATCACTACAAGAACTGAAGACTGTTATAGCCGAAGAATGGACAAAAATTTCTTTGGAAACAATTCAAACTTTGTACGAGACTGTTATAGCCGAAGAATGGACAAAAATTCCTTTGGAAACAATTCAAACTTTGTACGAGTCCATACCTCACAGAATTCAAGCTGTAATTACTGCCAAAGGTGGTCCTACCTCATATTAAAATTAATCTGTTTGAAATTTTGAAGTGTTTCCATTATTTTGTCCAACTCCTGTATACATATATTGCTACTCACAAAGTCTGGAGATCAGAAAGCATTGTATTCTCACTGATGCGAGGTTGTATAGTTGACTTCACCATCACCACTACCATGGTAACTACAACAGAAGCTAAAACTCTTCAACCCAGTTGGAAAAGCTATTCCAGCATGTCGATTCCATGTAAAAAAAAAAGAACTAATCTTTCTCCCAATTTCCGTCATTATGGAGATTACATATCGCTGGAATATATTCAGGCAGTATGTATATCATCCATTGCTGGTAGTGCAATAACACATAAATGCACCGTCATCATATGAGAATCAGTCAAGAAGAAACCTGGTATCTTCTCACAAGAATCCAAATAGGTTCAATAAAGAAACGCAAACTCAGAAAATTTTAAACTCGGACTTTTGAATGTTGATATGACTACAAGGTGTATGTGGATAGAAAGAAAACAACAAAATTATAAAGTTATGTTGCAAAATAACCTCAACTCGCTGATGAAACGTAAGCTAATTCAGACAGTCTTGTTTGAAAAATAGATTATTAGTTCAGTCTTGTTTTTGAATTTCTCTCTAAGTTCTACATACGGAAATAATTTGAACATTGCATTGTAAACAGAAACACTGGTGTTGTTTCAAGTTTACTTCTGGCAGTAAGTTTACTTCAACTTGCTTCAAACGTAGTACGTATATTAGGCATTATTAAAATAGATTATTAGTGTTCTTACCTTGCTTCCAAAGAGAAAAGCCAATGTCACTGTTGTTGTAAGTTGTGAATGTATGAAGACGACAAGATAAAGTAGATCAGGATTAGATGGGAATGGATCCTGGAAAAATATCCTTTCAAATAGAAACAGAATTAAAATTACATATGAGGAGAGATATTAAATGAAAAATATATTTACATTAGAGTTTTAAATACTTTAGTAGGTTCGAGGTATGTGTGTGTAAGAGTAGAAGGAAGTGTGGCAACAGAGTAAATAAAAGTAGGAAGGAGAAGCGGCGAGAGTGTGAGGGAAGGCGAGTATGAAGATAAAGAGGGAAACTGGAAAAGTAAGTGAGCATGATTGTTGGGGAAAAAAGTCTGCCCTCCATGTCGTGTATTCAAGCCGTTCGGTGGTTGAATTTGCATTTCGTCTATACTATATATTGATTTCTAATCCAGACATAAGGCCACATATACACACGAAGTGAATATAGTTAATTATATTGGCCCCAAAATATTATTGGTGCTCTATTTTCTTGGCTCCGAAAGATGAAAGGCGAAATAATTTGGGGTAGATTTGTCACATAATGGAACGAATTTTTTGTATCTAGTCAATAGTTTAAATATAGAATTAGAAGTGGATTTCAAGTGGGGGAGAGTCTGCTTTGTGATTTAAATTATCTGTAGACAGCATTTTCAGTTGATTTATGCTTGAGAAGGATGCAATTAATATCTTACTTGTTTCCCATTGTCCTAAAACACAGTGGCTTTATCAACCCATCGCAATATCAGTAGTTCACGTAGAACGCTGTAGCATAAAAGTAATATCCGGACAATCCTTCTCTATGGTTTTAATTTGCGGTAAAAAAAAAACTCATTACACCAGTGATGTTTCTGGAGTAAAAGTATGAATGTTAAAAATTATTCATTTCCCTTATAAGTACAAGATTTTATAACAGTGCAAAATTATTAAACGTTTTAACTTTGTCTTCTTAAGGTCCCCATGGAAGTGGAGTAAGGTAGTTTGTGATGTTGAAGGATTATCCTATGCATATAGAGGAGATTTGACGTGTCAGACAGGGTTCTTCATCGAATGGAATAATTGTAGATATAATATGAAAAAAAAAAAATAATAAATGCGCCCTTTTAAAGCCTAGCCAGGCTCATGGGCCCGGTTTCCCGGTTTCTGTGGCGTATGTGTCTCCCAGCTGGACGTGACGCCAGTCCATCACAGCGCTACTCATTTTTGCCAGCTGAGTGGATTGGAGCAACGTGAAATGAAGTGTTTTGCTCAAGAACACAACGCGTCGCCCGGTCCAGGATTCGAAACTACAATATTACGATCATGATGCTGACACCCTAACCACTAAGCCACGCGCCTCAGTTGTGGATATACTGATGTAAAAGTAAAAGTTTTTGGCTAGATTTTTCAAGCATGGATATTACATGGATACTATTTTTGAAAAGCTGAATTTCAAAGTACAACGCAAAGTAATAAATCAGTAAAAGGAACCCCAGATGATGTCTTAAAAAAATGCAAAACAACAATGAATTACTTGTGAATTCTTTTGGTAAATGTATATGGTTTATTTTGGTGTTATCATGTATTTTGCATCAAATTATTGTGGTGATTCTTTTACGAATATGAGAAATCCGTAACATAATGTTCCGCGAAACGCGTAAGAATGAGGGAGGCGCTTGAAAGGTAATTTCCTTATTGTAACATATATGTATAGGATATTCCTTCAAAATCAAAATGTTGATCTTATAAAAAGCTAGGGTTAATTTTCTCTCGAGTTAATTTTAAGGAAAGGGTGGTTTGATACAGGGCTCTTCCAGTAAAATAGATTAGTTTACCAATGAGTACGTGTGATATCTAGGGTAGGTGGCCTTCCAGTAGAATAAATTAGTTTAAGACATGAGGAAGTGGGGTGGTCGAAAGGTAGCGACTTCACCCACTGGAAAATGTTTTTTCATCGTAATATCAGCTCTCTGCACTTTTTCGCGGCAAGCTTACTTATTCCACTTTGAGAACTTTTCTACTTACCATTTAACAATGAGAACCTTCACTAATATCTTGCATTCTCCCATTTCACTTACATACTTATGGAAATTTTATCGCATAGCATGAATGGAATTATGGATATCAATACTGTGGTAGGTTTTAATACAACTTCCCACTAGCCTAAGAGAACGAGTTTCCACAATCAGAAAATCTATCCTCAATTATTTAGTATTACTACTGTCTACAATGTTAAACAACTATCCTGTATATATATATATATATATATATATATATATATATATATATATATATATATATATACACACAAATAATGTTGTAGTACTGAAGGATTGTTACCTGATAGAATTCTTACTGGTTAAACATTCTAGGAGTTTATGGAGTGTCTGTACGACACGGGCAGATTAAATACTACAATGTATTTGTGTTCGATGCACCAGTTTCATACATACGTTACATACATTACACACACACACACACACACACACACACACACACACACACACACACACACACACACACACACACACACACACACACACACACATTTGTAAGTATGTATGCATCTGTCTATCTACTTATCTGTGCACCGGTCAAGTTTTATTAACAAGTTTATCATAGAAGGCACTTCCTCAAGGTACTGGGAAGTGGAATAAAACTCGGATATATGTGTTTTCTACACACTATAATTTGACAGTGTGTACTTTAAGACAATATAAAAGTACTTACATGGAAACATTTAAAAATAATGAAAGTAAAGTTTCGTTGTATATGGCCCAACTTATAAACCGACTTTCGTTGAATTCAGACGGTGCTTTTCGTACAACAATACATAATCGTACTCCCCAGAGCAGGAAGAGAAGCTCGGCTGCAAAAGTTAAGGATAAAGTAAATTGCCATTGGCTGTATAATAATATAAAGACAAAAACAAATATTAACAAAGCATATTGTATATATCATAGAGACCAAATTACACAAAAAACTCCACCACAATCTCCAACGCTGCGATAGAATTCTAATTTGTTATTTGCAGCGTGCTGTCTAGATATATTAAAACTTTCTATATGTGCAACCGGTCAATACCTTTACAAAAATGGGTTTAATGAACTTGCTTCGTCGGCAACTGTGGTTGGAATAGTTTTGTGACAACATTTCCTGTTCTTCGACAAATATTGAAACACATATGTAGATGTGAAAATACTATAAACAACATAAAGAAAATCTTATTCACGACAAAAGTAATATCTGGCTCAGTCAATAGCCGGAAAAAATACAAAAATACGTATTGGTATGTATACTTTAATAGACAGAAAGTGAACTCGCGACACATATGAACACATGCACATACATATACGCAGGCAAACACATCTATCTATCTATCTATCTATCTATCTATCTATTTGTGTGTGCGTGTCTATCTGTCGGCACAATATGGTCGAATGGTTAATAAGCTCGATTGATAACAATGAGATCTCAGATTCAATCCCATTGAGAGGCATCTTAGGCAAATGTCTTTTCCTATAAAGCCTCAGATTGACTCATACCTTGGGAAGAAATTAAAGAGATGCAAATTATAGAAGCTTCTAGGATGGCTTATGCCACACTGATACTGCTTGAGAATTAACTTGTAGAATAGTCAACCTCTTAAATATTAATTCAAGAGTAGATAATTCAGTTGATTGAACAGCAGTCATCATTGTCGTACACTCCCTCCCTCTCTCTCTCTCACACACACACACATTAATATATACATTATATATATTGATATATATATATAGTGAATAGACAAGGATAATAGATCCAGGCAGGATCCCAAAACATTCAATAACGAATTTTCTAGCTACTAATTTTATGTCTACTTTGGATAAACTAGAGTTTCTCAAAGCAAATATCAGTGCTTAGTTGAGAAGATGTGTAATGGCTAATTATTGAATGAATTTGTCATATTTTTTTCTATCCTTAATATCAGTGAATCATTCTATTACTTCGTAAGAACTGGACCATAAGTTAAGTTTAACCGTATTCTTTAGTTTGTGTAGGTATTTACCAATGATATATTTACTAATTTTGCCTGAATCCGAGACAGAGGCATGCATCTACCAGTCTGAGGAATGGATAGGTGGGGAGAATTAGGCTTATGGTCTTTCAGGTTGATTCTAGGGGTTCTAGGGAGGTTCAGCTCTGTCCTTTAAATTGAACCTCTCCACTACCTTTTTAGCCTATAAGTCTAAATTAGGGTATTTTTATGTGTTATTTTATAGTTTTTCAGGTTATCTTTTTTAATTAAAGAGTTGTATAGATTAAAATCTAAGAGGTATATATAACCGATTATGTCCGCGTGTACTAGAATTAGTTCTTTCACTAATGTGTACAATTTCTTCAAGTGTTGGTAGAGGGAAACGGTGGCATTTAATGCAGAGTTCTTTAAATCTGGCCAGTCGAGGATAAGGTGGTGGAACCTTCCGAGATTTAAATAAATGCTGCAAATCCTCGTCGTTGTTGGTCTGGTCTTTTTTATTTTCTTCCCGATCGAACTGATATGCGCGTTCCTTGATGTGGCGTATAAAAGAATTGGTTTTATCAAAAAAGTTTTTTCGGTATTCTTTTTTGGCTAGTAATGAAATATCCTTAAAAGATGCATTTATGGTAAGCTTCTCTATATGCAGGTAGACTGCTTTAAGTGCTCAGGAAAAATTTGAGTATATGTATAGTGAATAAATCGAGATAATAGATCCAAGCAGGTACAATTCAAACATTCTAGTACTATCAAAGTTCTGGCTAACCACATCCAATGGCAAGGTATAACTTGGTACAATCCCAATATATTTCATCCGATGGATAAATCTTGAGTTCGCTTCGTTGGATTATAAACAGGAACGAAATAAAGGAGAATATGAATTGAAATATGATTCCAAATCAAGCAGTTACTGGTAACAAGAATAGTGTAAATAACCGGAGAACCTCCATAAGCGAAATGTGAACTCCGCTAAAAACGCTTGGAGTCGCTATAGCGAAAATAGTTGCATAATGGGTCAGGCTAATAATATACTGGGTATATGGATATATTACTATAATTAAAAGCGAGCACTGACTAAAGTATCTATGGAAGTCTTTCTAGATGCGTTCAACTGACAGTTGAGATAAACCGGTGGCTATAAGAAGTGCATCATCCTTGTACAGACCTCCGGAGTGGTTGGGGAAGTATTGGTTGATTTGGGAAAAGAAGGAAGTAACGGACCAGGTTAGTAAGCTGGGTGGAGTCGGATGAGCCCATGGTTATATCAAATATATCCACAGACTAGTTGCGTGATCAGTAATTATTATTGAAGCATAAAAGTGTTTCCCTAGTCGCCAGGATGATGTTGATTTCAGATCGGGAAATAAGTGCGCACTTCCTTGCAAGAATTAGGGTCTTATTTAAAAGATTCTCTCGTTTAGGCGGGTAGTGTATAAAAGCAGACACTTAGATTGTAGCAAACGAAATTCGTCTGTCATGGGCGTCATAATTTCTATTTCACGTGATTTCGGTCTATTGGATCTCCCTTAGGCACACACACACACACACAAACACACACACACACACACACACACACACACACACACACACACACACACACACACACACACACACACACACACACACACACACACACACATTCACTGTCAGTTTACTGATTTCAACATGTAATATAACCATTCGATAAATATAGCTCCAAAGAACAAGAAAGTTACGAAAACAAACTTTATCGACATGAGCAACTAATATTCTAAATGATTGCAATAGTAAATAACCATGTTGAAATCATTAAATTGAGTTCGAATCTCGCCGAGCTTGACGTTGCTTTTCATTCTTCTAGAACCGATAGATTAATCATACTAGTCAAGCATTATGATCTGTGTAATCGACTACAATATTTCACCGACCAAAAGCTGTGTTCTTGCCCTATGTCTACACTAGAAATCAATATCTTAGACATTACTTCAGACATTAAAACTCTTCTGTGACAGAGTTTAACTTATAAATATTCAGCCACCAATTTTCTGTAACAAATCATCCTTTTATGTTACAAATTTGTGACATTGGCGACTGATCTTCTCTTGATGATGTAAATATTACGTTAGTTTCTGATCTTTTGTTACAAATATTCTGTTATAAAAGAACAAAGAATCATGATTCCACTGCAAATGTGCTGTTGTATATATTCCGTTAAATCTAACAAGTCTAAGAAATATTTTATAACTGTCTGGACACAATTTTTCTGTTATAAACATTCTATTACACGTACATACACACAACCACCTCCCCCACACAGACACACTTCACATAAGTTATAAAGTTTAAGTTGACTGGGACATCAAGTCTCGCCTATTAGCTTGTCCAAGCGATATAAAAGATATTACCTTCTGGCAAGACAAGACCCGGAAGACAAGACTAAAGTCTCATTAAAAGATCGGGTTGTATACTTTTGTCAGTAATCAAACTAAATGATTTAAAGGTCAAAGCAAAGTTTTGAGGGGAGGAGGTTAATGTATACTATCGGCTCCAATACTTGACTACTACTTAATTTCATCGGTCCCGAAAGAATTAAAGGTAAAGTTAATCTCGGAAGTATTTGAACGCAATGCAAAAATTCCAGAAGAAATACACCCAGACATTTTTCCCGATGCTCTAACTTGTCACCTTGAGTATTGAAATAATAATAATAATAATAATAATAATAATAATAATAATAATAATAATAATAATAATTAATAATGATACCGCTCTAATGGTCATAAAAAATATTAATATCAACTGCGGCATTTTCCAAGGTGACTCACTTTCACCTTTAATTTTCTGCGTAGCTCTAATACCCATTACAAGTGAACTTAACAGAACAGAGTATGGATAAGTCATCTACTTTATATGGATGACTTAAAACTCTATGACAAAGACGATAATGAGCTTGAAAGACTACTTCGTACTGTGAGAGTATTCAGTGATGACATCGGGATGGAATTTGGTCTTGATAAATGTGCCAAGGCCACTTCCCAGTAAGAGAAATTGAAGACCTCACATTCTGTGGTGTTGGATGTTGACACAGTCATAAAAGAACACAAGCAGGAACAAACTGCAAATACTTCGGAATAAATGAGAGCTCTGACACTCAGCATGCAAGTATGAAAGAGAAAATCAGGAAGGAGTGTTACAGGAGAGTTCGAGCAGTCCTAAAATCCGAGGTAAATGCACGTAGCAAGGCTATAAATTCCTTAGCAGTTCCGGTTGTTATTTACAGTTTCAATGTGTTGAAGTGGAATATGAGCGAAATTAGGAAAATTGACAGGAAAATCCGTAAGCTACCGACTTGCAATAAGATGCACCACCCAAAGGCAGACGCAGATCGAGGCTTCATCAAATTTGAAATCTCCAACAAAACCACGACAATTGGCCTGGCAAAATATCTTGAAGCATCTAACAACTGGATGCTAAAGCTCGTTGAAAACAATGAAAGACGTAAGAAGCTTCATTCTGTTATGAAGGAAAGCAAATAATTTTCAAGTGAATTAATGCATGATACCAAGGTCGAACAATTGGCTGATAGATGGGAACAAAAACTTCTTCATGGCAAATATGTGGCCCGTAGCAAACAAGCCGATGTAGACCATCAGTGGCTACGGAGCTCAGGGCTAAAGGCAGAGAGTGAAGGCTTTATCTTTGATGCCCAAGATCAGAGCTTATTGACCCGGAACTATGAAGCCAATGTGATGAAAAATTGTGTAGACTCAGACTGCCAATACTGCAACGATGGGTTGAAATAGTTAACCGCCTAATCTCTGGATGTAAGGTTTTAGCATCTGCAGAGTACAATTCAAGGCATGACAAAGTTGGCCAATATCTACATTGGATAATGTGTCAGCATTATAAAATCAAAACTACCGACAAATGGTACAAGCACCACCCTGAGGAAGAAAATGTAATGATTCTTTGGGACTTCCCAGTATGTACAGACCAGACCATCAAAGCAAATAAACCAGATATTGTTGTGAAAGACCAAAACAATAAAGTTTGTTTATTGATTGACATGAACATACCCTGTGACCATAATATCTCGGCAAAAGAATTTGATAAGCTCAGAAAATAGAAAGATTTGTTAATCGAAATCGAAAATGTGTGGCATCTCAAGACGGTTACAATAACAGTGATTGTAGGAGTACTTGGAATGATCAAAAAAGGAACTGGAAATTATTTAAGAATGACCCCAGGCTTACCATCCATGCAGGAAGTGCAAGAGATTGTCTTAACTGTTACGTCACACGTATTGAGAAGAGCATTGTCGCTGTGAATTTTCTTTCCTTTTTATTCCCTTTATTTTATTTGTTTACTTTCTTTATTTTTTTATTTTTTCCTTTTTTCTCTCTGTCTTCCCATTTATCTCTATCACATGACTTTGTAAATGAAAATTCTGGTGCATTTATTTTAATGGCCTACCTATGTATACAGTCCGTATCTCTTCCCTCGGTTTCAGGAGGACAGTCAGAAAGAAATGGAAACTTAATTGAAAGAAGATGTTAATGAAGATAATAATAATAATAATGATCCTTTCTAATATAGGCACAAGGCCTGAAATTTGTGTGGTGGGGGATAGTTGGTCATATCGACCCCAGTACTCAACTGATACTTAATTTATCGACTCCCAAAGGATGAAAGACAAAGCTGACCTCGGCGGAATTTGAACCCAGAGCGTGGCGGCAGACGTGATACCGCTAAGCATTTCGCCCGACGTGCTAACGATTTTGCCAGCTCACTGCCTTAATAATAATAGTAATAATAATAAAGATGATGACGATGCTACTACTACTACTACTACTACTACTACTACTACTACTACTACTACTACTAATAATAATAATAATAATAATAACAGAATAGCATCGCGCTGAATAACAAATAGCCCCGCGTTGAATAAGAATAGCCCCGCGCTGAATAACAACAGGGATGTGCTACACCGGGCTCCCCATTCAAAGACAAATCTAATCTAATAACATCGTTGGAATTGGATAAAGGGACCTGTGGAAGACTTGAAGGAAGCGGTCTTTTAACGAAAATAATATTTAAAAAAAAGGAAATTTTACTGCCATACAAAGCACAGTTTCTCCTATACATGATGTCTCAGGGAAACATGTGCGAAACACACACGCGAAATCAACACCGGAAAGTTTACAAATTATAAAACAGAAATGGAACAAAACAGTAAATACATAAATTGAGTAATTACGTATACACTCGAATGTATACACAATCATATATACATTTTGATGCCCATAGGACTACACATACATCTCAATGTTTACACAACTATGTGAAATTTACAGGACACACATTCACGCATATGAAAACACGTGTCACAAACGAAGCAAAAGCCAAAACAAAACTATTTCTTTTATTTTTCGAACTAACACAGAGTGAACAATTCATACGTTTACTCAGAGATAAATATATTAACAAAAAAAAACAAAAACAAAAACAAAAAACAGACGAATACAGATCTGTTAGCCTTGTTTACATGCAGAGAACTCGGTGACGGTTTTGTCTCAAAAACTTAACCCAAACAGACAAATACGTCCCTAATGTCAACGTCGAAGCTCGTCATGCCTCAATGATAACAAAACAAAATGTGAATCTTCTGTCGGACACAGCTTCGCCCTGACGATTAATATATCTCAAAGGCAATTATCAAAAGTTGTTGGGCTGAATAAGATGAATAAATTGATCATCTAAAAGGCTCGTTTTCACGTCATTACCTTCATCTTGGCACTTTAAAAGTTGAAAAATGTGATGGTTTCTTCATAATAGCACCATGAGACAAATTTTCGCTGCCCAAGTTGGAAAAATACTGCTTGATGTTACTTTGATACAACAATGGGGCCAGTGGAATAGACAGAAAAAGAAAAAAAATTATTACTAGCTTTCAAAATGCTTTTATAGAAGTATTTCTTTATTGGGAAGCCTATTTATAAATATGATAAACAGGTTGAAACCCTACCTTCCCCTGCTCAATGCAACAAGAAAGGGATCTAGTAGAGGATAAAAAAAATAACACACCAGAAGTAAAAAACGAAAAGAAAAGAGAAGTAGAATGCATGTGAGTATTGGAAACTTTGTGTTGAAATTCTATGGTAGAGCTTTCTGCAGAAAATTCTATATCTGATATTTTGCTTAATGCAAACACATATATATCTTGAATATCCACTAACCTTGTCATTCCAGCAAAGTTGGCAACGAAGATTATTTCTTGTTACAATATTTGCAAGTAGTTCATGTTTTAGTAAAACTATTTTTACAAGTTACTTTCTATACCAAAATATAACAGAAATTGAAAATCACCCGCTTAGTAGTGGCAGAGGGATAAAGATATACAATATCAAACTGAACAACAAAAAAAAAAATCATAGGACATTTGACTCGTAAATATGTGTGTGAACAATATTTGTCTTAAACACATTTGTCGTCGACCCAATGTAGTATGCTGGTCTGAAATCAGCATTCATTTCTACCTTGCCACAGTATAAACTCGCAAGATGATTTCCATTAAGCGGACACTTAAAAGAGTCCATACAGTTACAAGATAATGTTACCAATGTTTGACTGATGTTTTGAATTAGTGGAATTGATAGAACTTGTGAAAGTTTTGAAACAAGAGTTGTAAACTTCAATAGAATTTCTATGAAAGATTTTATATCTATGAAATAAAGCCGACTTAAGAAATTCATTTGTTATATTGTATGAACATTCAAGTTAAAAGCATGATTAAACCAAAGAGCTTTCCTGTTTAAATTTCTACATCTGGTAGCTAAATTCCTGGTTACATATTCCATGTGAAAAATTCACTACAATTATGTGGTTCATTATAAAATTTCGTAGTCTTTATAAAAGCAGCAACACCTGAAGCTCAGGATAATATACGTCTATTAACAGTACGTTCTAAATTAGAGAATATTTTACTGAGTGATTATTAATATAAAATAACTATTCATTACAGTTATATTTTAAGCGTCTAAATCTACAGTTTACATTTAGAAAATGAACATTTGCTAGAATTCTCTCAATTGTAATTTTTAAATCTAATTCACCGGAAAATGAAATAATCTGTCTTCCAAAATCTGCCAATGCAATCTGCATTCACTTTTCACAATAGAAATACTTTGTCATCACAATAAAACCACCCGCCAAACGTCGGCAACCGTTTACACAAAGTGTCTAAAACATGTAGTTTCCAACCAAAAACACTCTAGAAACATCAAACAAATTCTGCCAAGTTACTATTAATGATAAGGCATTGGTAAAGGGATAAGGCTTTTACCTTTGCACATCTATCCAATGAAAGTTTTTCTTCGGTATTAATTTTGTACGTATAATCAATCGTTTTCTAGTTGCTTTCATGACATTAATATTCTTATTAGATTTCTGTTTGGTTCCTCAAATTTCTTTCCATGATCGGAGACCAGAGATTCGGTGTGAGATTTAATATCTATCGTGTGTGTGTATAAGAGAGCCAGTATGTGCGTGTGGAAGAGGGCTGGTGACCTTGACGTGTGTGTGTGTGTATGTGTAGGTGTGTGGATGTGGGGCTGGGAAGTGGTCAGTGCTAGTGTGTGCGTGGTGGTGTGATGTGATGTGATGTGGTGTTGTGTGGTATGGTGGTGTATGGCGTATGGTTGACAGGAGCCAACTCGGTAGAAAACTACTTTAGGATACTGCATCTGTTTTGGCAGGGCTTTATGGCTGGATGCCCTTTCTAACACCAGCCGTTCTGTAGAGTGGATTCAGTGCTTTTTACATGGCACTAGCACCCGAGAAGTTAGTTTTGGCATGACCTGAATACCCTTACAAATGCCAACCACTTTACAGTATGGACTGGATGCTTTTAACTTGGCACCAACACTGGCAGGGTCACCAAATAACTCGCAAGAGAAGGAATTATGAGATGGGCAGGGTTATTTGAGAAGGGGAATTTGTGTCAGTGGATGAAAGGTTAGACTGTGACAGAGGGACAGGGAGGTAGAAACTGGTGTATTGCTATAAAGGAGGAGGCAATGGAGGAGGTGATTCGGTATCAGATGATGAAAGGTTAGAGTATGACAGAGAAATAGAGTGGCAGAAATAGGTGTCTTACTATAGAGGAAGTACATGGTAACCCAGTGAGAGAGAGAGAGAGAGAGAGAGAGAGAGAGGGAGAGAGAGAAGAAAGATAGAGAGGGAGAAGAGAAAGAGAGGGAGAGGAAGAGAGAGGAAGAGAGTGAGGGAGAGAGGTGCAAGAAAGAGGACAGAAACAGGTGGGCTGATGTAAAGGAGATACTTGGTTACCTAGTCAAAGGTAAAACAAGCGGAGAGAGTGGCTGCTGTAGAGGAGATACATGGCTACCCAGTCAGAGGGAAGAGAAAGGGAAAGGGAGAGATAGAGAGTGAGAGAGAGAGTAGGAAATAGCAATAGTATAAGAGAGAACAAAAGAGAGATGAAGTTCCAGGGTATGCTCACAAGTAACAAGGATGTGATGGTAGAATAAGTAAGAAAGAGGTATGAAAGTCGTAATATACGCGATGAGGTATTGACAACAAGGCGCAAGGAGGGAGTGGGGATTGCAGCGATTGGCGAAAACGTGGGTAGAAAAGTGAAAAATATTGTATGTGGTTAGATGATCTAAATTTGTTTTTTCAGCATATTGGCACAGAATTTTTTTTTCTTTTCCTCTTATTTATAATTGTTTGTAATTTTCATGTTAAAAGGCATTTCAATATGCTGGCCACAGATAAGATTTTGTTTGAAAATTTTTTCCTTATATTAGAAATATATATATATATGTATCAATACGCCAATTTGTACGTACCTGACGCGTGTGTCAGGCTTAAGAGAAAGAAATTGTTGAAAGAAATTTTGTTGCTTAAATGAAAATTTTTAAGTCGGCCTCTTGTAATCTCTGGAAGAGATTTGAAACCACCAGCCATGCGAATTACGCTTTCACAACACCCATATCTACTGGGCCACCGAAGCGGCAATATTATGAAAGACAAAATTAAGATACTTAAATTTGATGCGTGTGTCGAGCAAACGAGAGAAAGAGTGAGAGAGAAAGGGAAAGAGAGAGTGAGAGGGATTGGCTGATATGTATTTGAATTCCTTTCTACGATTGAAATGAAATTGACCCCTGGCTATTAAAAGCCTAACCATACACACACACACACACACACACACACACACACACACACACACACACACACACACACACACACACACACACACACACACACACACCACACACAAGAATTTGTAAATGTTCAAAAGAACGTAAAATAATTCTTCTTGGAAATAGTCGATCTACTATTCCAAAGAGATTTAGAGCAATCTTAAGGTAAAATAATTCCAGTGCTAATTATTTGTGTGCTGTATATTATTATTTATTTGCTCATTATTCCGTTTTACATACCTAATAGATTCTTTTCTACTCTAGGCACAAGGACTGAAATTTTTGGGGAGAGGGCCAGTCGATTAAATCGACCCCAGTTCGCAACCGGGTACATAACTAATAGATTCTCTATCATATAATAGCTAATGGTGAGGTCCATTGTTTCATCTGAATATATTGCTTCTTGGGACAAAAATGGTGACAACACACGAAGGTGTGCTTAAATTGTTATCGTACATTTTGATTGGTTGTTATATTCATTAGATTCTTGTATTTGTGCGTTCGGTGAATGTAAAGAGTGTAACTGCGCCCTCTTTGAGTGTCTAAATTACATATAAGTATTTACTGGAATACATGCGTGAATGTGTTATTAATGTATCTTTTACAGATGCCAGCATATGTTTAAAGAGTTCATGCAACATATTCTATAAAAGACAGATAACAATTATGTGTACATATATGCACGTGTGCGTATACATCCAATTTACAAGCATAGGTGCCTACATACATACATACAAGCATATGTCTACATACATACACATATATACATAAATTATTATTCGTAACCTGTGTTACTTCCACGACAATCTTGGGTTGTCAATAAAACCGAGTGACCAGTTGGCAAGCCCGTTACCAATACAATATGTAGCAGAACAGTAAAAGTATGCAACACTTTTTCTAAGTTTTGGCATATAACCATTGTTATTATATAATTTCCGTCCTGTTTCTTTGTTTCTTCGTTACAATCCATTCCTTTCTTTATAGAAAAGATTCAAATAACTGAAATCAAAAGATAAAATATACAAAGCACCAAACACATGCATGTATCTATAGCTAGAAATGTTTGACATAATAGTGCGCTTCAATACTTACAAATATTTACACTAGTCATGCAGTGAAAGTAGCAATGTCATACATAGAAAGTTGTTTTTTAATAAGTCATCAAAGATGTTCAATTAAAATCAATAATAATGTACCAAGAAGTGTTTTCACAAAATAAAAATAAACAGTAATTGCAAACAGATTTCCTACCTATAGCAGCCGAATGGTCCCACCAATCAGACGAACATTGGAACGCTTGCAATCCACTAGTGTGTTTACCTGAAAGAATATATTTTATATAATCTGAATATATCAATATAAACAGTTACTGAATGCCTGGCTATTTATCTATCTGTCTATCAATAAACGTTTGGGTGTACATGCAGGAACATACTAATTAGAAGATACACATATCTTGTTAAGTGCATTTATTCGTTCAAAGCTGTAAAATTACTCCATCAGTATTCCGAACTTCCAGCTTATATGATTTCTTCAGTTAACCTTGTATATATCTGAAAGAATGCCTATTTGTCATAAATTCGGAGTAACAATGGAGAGAAACTGCAGCAGCTCCGAGCTCCGAACATATATATATATATATATATATATATATATATATATATATATATATATGTATAAATGTCTCTTAAAGGATAGAGCTCAAAATCAATATATATATATATATATATATATATATATATATATATATGTATATATATATAATTCGTATTCAATGAATAGAAGAATAGAAAAGAAAATGCAGAGTCGAAAGTTAATAAATAATTTATTAATAAATTGATAATTCTTACTTTCTTTCGCTGTTTCCATTTGTCCTCATTAAATAAATTACAAATTTATGCTTTAAATTTGCATTTATAAGATATGAATAAAATATCATCAGGGAAAAAGATATACAATAGAAGATTACATGTTGACCTATTAGTTCATATCAGCCGGCTAAATGTACGGAGTTATTTTATTTTTATTTTTGTATGTGTGTGAGGTATAACATTAATTTGAACATTATAAAATCAGAAAGTAAAATAAATAAGGTAGAATAAAATAAAATAATAAACAAAGTAATATACAAGAAAAATAAAACGTATAAAATATGAAACAAAAGAGATGCGTATGTATATAGATATATGTATACATATGTGTGTGTGTATGAATGTGTATGTGTGTGTGTGTGCGTATATATATATATGCATGCGATTATTACTGTGAGTGTTTTATTACAATATAATTCTGCACACGCATATATTGAGAAACCGTCATGATTAGATATTTTCTAAAATGCATGTAAACTAATGTAAATTTCTCCAACCAATGGGCACTCATTCATACATAGAGCCTATATGTTAATTTTTCCTTACATGTATATATCTATAAGTGTGTGCGTTTGTATGTATGCTCTTTACTCTTTTACTTGTTTCAGTCATTTGACTGCGGCCTTTAGTCGAGCAAATCGACCCCAGGGCTTATTCTTTGGATGCCTAGTACTTATTCTATCGGTCTCTTTTGTCGAACCGCTAAGTTACGGGGACGTAAACACACCAGCATCGGTTGTCAAGCGATGTTGGGGGACAAACACAGACACACAAACACACACATATACGTATATACATATATGCGACGGGCTTCTTTCAGTTTCCGTCTACCAAATCCACTCACAAGGCTTTGGTCGGCCCGAGGCTATAGTAGAAGACACTTGCCCAAGGTGCCACGCAGTGGGACTGAACCCGGAACCATGTGGTTGGTAAGCAAGCTACTTACCACACAGCCACTCATGCGTCTATATGTATCTATGTACTTTCTTTTACATATATTTTTTTACATATTTATTTATCACTATATATTTGATTAATAAATTCAAAATAGGATAAAAATCTTTTACAAGAATATAATTATTCGTTTATATTTATATAAGGGCATTACTACAGAATAATGCCACACAACGGACTTCCCAAATAAACACATTTTAGTACTAAAATGTGCTTATTTGGGAAGTCTTGTGTGGGATTATTCTGTAGTAATGCCCTTATATAAATATATATTTATCACTATATATGTATATTCTATCCTACCTTATTCCATTTTTGTTCGACTTTTATCTATGTATTTTATTTTAATTTTTATCGTATTTACTTTATATTTTATACATTTTATCGTTATTTTTCTTGTATTTTATTTTATTCTTTTATTCTTTTATTTGTTTCAGTCATTTGACTGCGGCCATGCTGGAGCAAATCGACCCCAGGATTTATTCTTTGTGAACGTAGTACTTATTCTCTCGGTTTTTGCCGAACCGCGAAGTAACGGGGACGTAAAGACACCAACATCGGTTGTCAAGCGATGGTAGTGGACAAACACAGACACAGAAACTGTAGTAGAAGGTGCAACGCAGTGGGACTGAACCCGGAACTATGTGGTTGGTAAGCAAGCTACCTGCCACACCCACTCCTGCGTCTATGTATATTATCTTATTCTACCTTTTTTATTTTACTTTATTTCTTATATTCAAATTAATCCGTTAACCCTTGCGCACACAAAAATAGAAATAAAATAACTCCATATATTTAGTTTGCCGGCATAAACTAAGATGTCAGCATGTAATCTTCTATCGCATTTCTTTTTTCCCTGATGATATTTTGTTCACATCTTATAAATGCAAATTTAAAGCATAAATTTGTAATTTATTTAATGAGAACAAATGGAAACAACTATAGGAAGTAAGAATTATCAATTTATTAATAAATAATTATTAACTTTCAAGTTTCCATTTTCTTTTCTTTTCTTCTATTAATTGAATACGTATTATATGCATAATATATACCAGTTGATTTAGGGAAATTTTATTTCCCCAAAATATAAGGTATAGAACCATTATTTTCTTGGATGTAATCATGCCTTTAAGAGGTTAATATATCCTCTAATTAACCTATATATATATATATATATATATATATATATATATATATATATATGTGTGTGTGTGTGTGTGTGCGTGCGTATATATATATATATATATATATATATATATGTATGTATGTATATTCGATTAATGAGAGAGACAGAATATGATCCCTACAATCGTTTCGACCTATTTGTCATCGATCCCTCACTGGTGGTATTCTAAACATTTGATTTAGGTGTA
>NC_142936.1:28681678-28749178 GCF_046866305.1 Octopus bimaculoides | reverse complement strand
GCTGCGAAACGAATTTCTTAATTACTCCACCATGCATGCGTTCTCAATGCACACACATACACACACACACACACATGAAATGCTATATACGGACACAGACTGGAAGAGATGTTTTCCTGGGGCTAAGACAATAGTAACATTGGTCTTTACAGGACTACCACGATATGTTGGCATGTAAACAATACTATCTGGTACTGTTACTGTATGCATGTGTATGTATGTATGTATATATATATATATATATATATATATATATATATATATATATATATATATATATATGAGAATATGCATATATATGTACATGTATGTACATACCTTCATCTACATGTACATATAGATACATATCTGGGTACATGACGTTGCAAAAATCATGGACAAAATGATAAACAAGAGATATATATATATATATATATATATATATATATATATATATATATATGTATGTGTGTGTGTGTGTGTATTTTTATTATCTTACTTGTTTCAGTCATTTGACAGGGGCCATGCTGGAGCATCGCCTTTTTAGTCGAAGAAATCGAGCCTTGGAATTATTCTTTGTAAGCCTTGTACTTATTCGAACGGTCTCTTCGTAGACACACCAGCATCGGTTGTCAAGCGATGGGTGGGGAGACAAATATAGACACAAACACACACACATAAATATATACAGATATATACGACGGGCTTCTTTCAGTTTCGTCAACCAAATCCGTTCACAAGGCTTTGGTCGGTTCGAGGTTATAGTAGCAGACACTTGCCCAAGGTGCCACGCAGTGGGACTAAACTCTGAACAAAGGTTTCAGGTCACAGATTTAGTGCAGAGAAGAATAGGATTTAAGCTTTTCTAAATAGGTACAAAACTCATATTGAATTAAACTGGCTTCCACCGGCAATTGGTACCAGCCCATGGATTTCAATGACCAAGAGTTTAGTATTTCATATAAGATGATTTGTCACATTATATCGAATGTATAGAAAGTACATATTATTGGATAAGGCTAAGTGGAAAGAAATGATAGAAGAAGCAGGTACAAGTATTCGTGTGTACATACGTACGAATGTATGTATATAAACTTAATTAAAGGATAAAATCATTAAAATTAATGAATTTTATCAGTGACCAGCATATGTATATATACACACGCATATATTCACTTGTATATATATATATATATATATATATATATATATATATATATGTGTGTGTGTGTGTGTGTGTGTGTGTGTGTGTGTGTATGAGAAAGAGACAGAGGAACAAAGAGATAGGGAGAAAACAGAATAAAGATAAATATTAGTCATCAAAGAGATGTAGGATAAACGAGATGAAAGAATGTAAACAACAATAGTTCTTATGGGGCCTGTAACGTCTTGGAGAAGTCACCTAAGACACTAAACTCATCAACTAATCTTTAATAACAACTAGCTGTTGATTACTGAATGAAAATGCGACTAATAAGTTAGGTCGCAAGCAAGCTAGTGATTGATGGAGAGGTGAAAGTGCCTCAAGTAAATGAGATTTGAATCTTAGTATTATGAATTACAGAAACAAGTAAAAAGATATGACAAAACAAGTAAAAGATAAAAATATATATATATTATATATATATATATATATATATTATATATATGGGAGGAATGTACGAAAAAACAACAACAGACGAGGACAGGTGGTGTAAATAACAAAAGGATGTATTAGTATGACGCTCAGGAATACGGAAAGTCTTTGACGTTTCGAGCTACGCTCTTCAACAGAAAGAATACGGAGACAAGGAGAAAAACACGGAGAAAAAAAATTGAATAGTGTTCAGTCAACGGTCAATCAATTATATATATGCACACACATGCACACACAATCACACACACACATAATGTGTGTTGTGTGTGTAGATGTATACATATATATATATCTTTTATCTTCTACTTGTTTCTGTCATTAGGTAAGAAGTTTACTTCTCAAACTTATGGAACAAGGCCGACTAAAGCCTTGTGGGTGGATTTGGTAGACAGAAACTGAAAGAAACTTGTCGTCATATATATATATATTTATATATATATATATATATATATATATATATATATATATATATATATATATATATATATATATATATATATAATATATATATATATATATATATCTATATATATATATACATATATATATACATATATATATAATATATATATATATAAATATATATATATATATATATATATATATATATATATATATATATATATACATATATATATATACATACATATATATATATATAAATATTATATATATATATATATATATATATAATATTATATATACATACATATAGGCGTAGAAGTGGCTGTGAGGTAAGAAGCGTGGCACATTGGGCAAGTGTATTCTACTATAACCTAAGGCTGACCAAAGCCTTGTGAGTGGAGTTGGCGGATGGAAACTGAAAGAAGCCTGTCGTATATATATATATATATATATATATATATATATATGTATTTGTGTATTCACAACCGGTGTTAGTATGATTGCGCCACCCGCAGCTTAGCGTTTCAGCAAAAAGACCGATCACATAAGTTATGGGGTCGATTTGTTCGATTAAAGGCGGTGCTCCAGCATGGTCGCAGTCAAATGATTGAAATAGGTAAAGGGAATAAAAAATACGGTAATCCCTCGACTACCGCGGTTGTGACGTTCCAACACTCCTGCAATAGGTGAAAATCTTCGAAGTAGAAACGGTACTGTACTATATATTTTAAAAAATTATTTGTATATATTTATTTTATTATAAATGCAAAACTACACGGAGTAACCGACATAAGCTTAAATAATAAACCGCAATAGGTGAACCGCGATAGGGTGAACTGCGATATAGCGAAGGATTACTGTCTCTCTCTCATCTCCTCTCTCTCTCTCTCTCTCTCTCTCTCTCTCTCTCTCTCTCTCTCTCTCTCTCTCTCCGCTCTCTCTCTCCTCTCTCTCTCTCTCGCTCTCTCTCTCTCTCTCTCTCTCTCTCTATATATATATATATATATATATATATATATATATACATATATATATATATATATATATATATATATATATATATATATATATATATATATATATAATATATATATATATATATATATATATATAATATAATGTAGAAAACATTTCAGTGGGGAAACACACGTGATGAATATAAATAGAGAAAGAGATAAGATGAAAAGACACAGAAGATTTGTTTTACAGGATTCAAGAGCATATTAGAGCCATGATAAAGATAAATTAAGGAATTAAACGGGCAAAGTCGATTAATATTAAAACATTAAGAAAAGCCAAACACAACACATCTAACCTCAAAGCCCCCATTTATATCTCCACATACAACCACAGAAACAAAGAAGCATTCATTATTATCGTCCCAAATCTTCCAATAGTACATAAGGAGATTCTAGGTAACCATAAAATCATTAAGAGCAGCGAAGACATTGAAGAAAACTATTCTCTAGAACAATGGACGCAAGCGTCGTAAAGTGTGGTCGTTCTAATTGCAGAACATGTCCCAATCTGTTTGAAGGATCGGAATTCCATTTCAGACAAGGACAAATATTGAAGACCAAATCAAACTTCACTTACGCCTCCCAAAATATCATTTACGTAACCAGATGTTCTGGCTGCCATCGAAATTATATTGGCTGAACAGGAAATTCGATCCGAAAGAGATGTACGGTCCCGCGACAACAAATTTCCTCCCCACTATAACATCGCCAAATATACTTCAGTTAACACATTGACGAATGTGCAGAACGATTACAACCACAATTCGAAACTTTCCCATTTTATCAACTTGCCATCCAGACCTCAACACGACTAAGGATGAATAAAGAAGCCTCATTTATCCAAAAATATAAACCAGAATTACATATGAAACCATATTAAAATAAAGGACTTACCCCATCTAATGGAAGATGTAAGCCAGAATAAAGCAGAGAACACACAAAAAACAAAAATAAAAAAAATTAGATTTACCTCCCCCTTACTGCAAAATAAATGAGTGAACAATTATCTTCCCTAGCAATTTATCTCTTTCAACTCTCAGTTTGATGAACAATGCGAAACCGGTCCTTCGATTATGTTGAAAGAACAAAACCTTATTTTGTACAAAATTGCATAATATCTTTACTATCATGGCTCTAAAATATTCTTGAATCCTGTAAAACAAATCTGTGTTTTTTCATCTTTTCTCGCTCTCTCTCTCTCTTTAAATATATATATATATCGTTTGAAAAACATAAATCTGAAAGAAGAAGCATACTCTAAGATGTAGAGCAATACATATTAAAAATGGGGAAGGTCAGTACATGGGATCACCTTAGGTTTCCCAACCATAACGGTTGTAGCTTTATAGCGTATCCCCAAAACAGATCCCAAAACATGTTGGCTCATGACCTCTTAAAAATATAGAGGGTAATACCTCACTACTCGAAGGTAACAATTGGGGATTATCTCCTTTTTTATTGGCTATTGACTTCCAGCTGTTCCGCCATCTTGCGGGCTCCAAAAAAAAACTATATATATATATATGCATAAATGCTCAACACTGCTTGTTAAACAAAATATCTTAATATTTTAATAATTTTTCAAGCCGATCACATGAAGGAATTGCGTTTGTCTCCATTTCAGTTGAAGATACAAAACATCTTGTTAAATATCTAGGGAGTATATATACACACAAGTAATCCTCCAAAATGATGAAAAATGCAGCAAGAAAAAAACAATGCAAGGCCGTAGTACATGCAAAGTATTATATATATATAACATTGATAACGAAGAGGAGAGTAGAAATTTTATTAACATCCAAAAATTTATTTATTGAAATGTTTTCTCCAACGTATTCAACTGACCTACATATGTTTCAACTGCAGCGACTGTACATTGCTTTGTATGCAATTATGCATTCTAGTCGTTGCAATTTCATCAAGGGTCCATCACTCACAATGGTTTCAAAGTGAACTGATTTAAATAAATGTCCTGCGTTGGTATTCAGTTGTAGGTAATAGCTTTACTATTTATATTCGATGGAATGCTGGTCTTATAATCACACCCGCTGGTATTACAGCTGAAGCGTTGTTTTAAAAATGTTTAATTAAATTTCAATTAAATCTAGCAGTTTTGTTTACATTTTACTGTATGGAGTACATTATTTATTCAGAGGTATTTTACTTATTTTGGATTTATACCCTAAATGAATATTATTGTTATTATTATCATTATTAATATTATTAATATTAATATCATATATCGTTACAGTCAGTATTGTAACTAGCATAATTATTATAGAAGATGAGTTGTGTTTATTTAAATTGTTTAAGCGTATATTTCTCAAGTGTCGATATCTTAGAGCTGTTTCTGTCTTGTGTTTATAACAGTATATTTAAAAGTTGAAATTTGTTACATTTCTTCCATACAAAAGTCATATCTACTATCGCCTACTGTATAAGGTTTTGCCTTACTATTCATTTGCCAGCCAAGTGAATATATTTTGTTATTTGATTTTAGTGCCCAAATTAGTTTACTAAGGCTAGTGTTCATTTGTATATATACCTAAACGAATTTAAATGATTGGCAATTCTTTACTTAATATAACGTGAGCTAGCTCCAATATTTTCTGAGGTAACTTTACATCTGTATACAATATTTTTATACCTCCAATTCGAGGTAAGCGGGCAAATTCTATTCCTTGCGCAATCGCATTTGATAATTCTACTACTACCATTAATAGTTTCCGCGTCAGTTTCACTAGAGGTGATTTCTAAATTCTCCTTTCTATCTTCTAAGCTATTACTCTTTCCCACATAGATAACATTCTTAGTATTGTGCTTTTCTAGGATTCATACCTTCCACACAGAGCTGCACCAAACTGTTTTAAATTATATATATATATAGAGAGATATATGTGTGAATGTTTGAGTGTGTGTCCGTGTGTGCTTATGTTTGTGTCCCCTACCATCGCTTGATAAGACGGTATTTTTTATCTACTTCCCCAGGGGTTCGACAAAAAGATAGAATAAGTACCAGATTTCAAAAAATGGGTACTCGAGTTCATTTGCTCCACTGAACGTTCCAACTTATCCAATCACTGAAACAAGTGACATATCTATCTATCTATCTATCTATCTATCTATCTATCTATCTATCTATCTATCTATCTATCTATCTATCTATCTATCTATCTACGAGAGCGTAGATGTATTGATGTAAAAATTTGTATAAAAGTGTGTGTGCATATATATTCATGCATATTTGTATATGTGTATATATATATATATATATATATATATATATATATATATATATATATATATATATATATATATATATATATATATATATATATATATACATATATATAGCGTGAGAGAGTTAGGGGTTGGGGGTTCAACCCACTAAGGGATGTAAAAATTTGTATAAAAGTGTGTGTGCATATATATTCATGCATATTTGTATGTGTATATATATATATATATATATATATATATATATATACATATATATATATATATATATATATATATATATATATATATATATATATATATATATATATATAGCGTGAGGGAGTTAGGGGTTGGGGTTCAACCCACTAAGGGATAGTATCTATCCAGTATACTGCTGGGAGGGTACCCAATTATTGCTACACTAGTGCTATCCTAGGTGCAATCAATGGGAGCGGGTAAAAGTGGAGGTTTTACCCAAAATTTGTGTAACAATTAGAAAATGGAGGATAATATGCTGAACCCAACTACTTGCAGACGGTGTATCCCGTTGAATTCATTAATTTAATTCATAGCAAAAGTGACAAAAAAAGGAAGAAAAGAAAAAGAAAGAAAGAACCAAAGCACAGGTGTCCATGGCAGACTATGTTATTTTTCCAACATGGTTTACATATAGAGGTACAAAGTACATCAGGAATTAGAGGATGAACAGAAGTTTAATCTTACAGCTGTTTCGGCCTAGTTTTAGCAAGCCCCATTCTATCCGAATATTCCTTTCCGGAGTGATTATCGGATGACATTTTGAAATGGGGTTACATGCCCGAACCTCTAGGCCTCTTCAGAGATTCACAAAGGGTTACATACAAATGTAGAGCAAGAGGTAAAAACAGAGGTGTGGTAGAGACCAGAAGAAAAACAACAGCAAAAATAAGATAGAAATAAAAATAAAAAATAAAATTGAAATCAAAATATAAATAAAAATAAAAATAAAAATAAAAATAAGGGTACAGCAGGAAAAAAAAAAATAATAATAAAGAATACATAAATGAAGGTATAGCATGTGGGACATGCAAAAATATAAAAAAGATATATGTCAAAAAACCCTTAGAAATACAAGGCACCCCAAAAACCCACAAACACTATAGGTAGGTCGCTATAGGCACTCCAGTGCACATCTATATGTGTGGGTTCGTGTGCACTGCCTTACTCGGATGTCCCCTTACTCTCATGTGTGCATATACAAGTTTTTATAAGTAAACATTCCACCACATACGTTGTTTGTGGTATCAGCTCTATTAGCCGTATCTAGAAAGCTGTAAGTATTTTTTAGAAAGGAAGTTTTGTTGAGTGTGTGTGTGTCATTCCTGTATATATTGGAAGGTTCTATGTAGAAGATCATTTTATACAAGTTATTAATGTTCTAGTAGCAATAACAGTGATGGTGACGATGATGGTAACAACAACAACAATAACAACAACAACAACAACAACAATAATATGCCAAACTTTCAAACTTAGTGGTGTAAAATATCCTGTTGCCTCTTCCAACGGCTCTACCATTCTGCTGCTAATGGGGGAGGGTTAATTACTACCGTTAACTTTCTCCTTCCAATTGGGCAACTATTGTTTTAAACTGCTTACGCTTAGCTACGGTTGGATAGCCACTGGTCGGTCAAGATGCTAGCCTTCCTGCGCCCCCCCCCACATACGCGCGAGCTATGTATATCCCCCGTACTCACGCTCATGCGTGCGTGTATGTATATACATATGTATGCGCGCAGCCACACATCTCTTAATTCTTTAGCCACAACAGTAACAATATATACATATATATATGTATATATATATATATATATATATATATATATATATATATATATATATATATATATATATAGATGTGTGTGTATGTGTATGTATGTATGTATGTATATATATATATATATATATATATATATATATATATATATATATATATATATATATATATATATATATATATATATATATATATATATATTAGCAGTTCGGCAAAAGAGACCGATAGAATAAGTACTAGGCTTACAAAGAATAAGTTCTGGAGTCGATTTGTGTTCGAATGACTGAAACAAATAAAAGAACATATATATGTGTGTGTGTGCATGAACATATATATATATTCTTTTATTTCAGTCATTTGACTGCGGCCATACTGGAGCACCGCCTTCAGATATGCATGTATGGAATCATATAAGCATATGTATATCTATATGATTAAAAGTATATATAGGCATATTTATCTTTATGTATATATATATATATATGTCCTTTATTTTATTTGCATTTTTATCAGTTTCAGCCCGAGAGTGATGGGCATGCTGGAGCCTCGTCTATGCAATTGGTACTCTTTGAACAATACTTAACTTTGGTGATTGCAGGCGTTTGATGTCGCTGTCCGTTGCGTTTCATGTAGTGACTTTGATACATCTAGTTTCGCAGATAAATGGTTTCCAGATACTTACTGAATGCATCTCCATCCACTCGGCGTAGATTTGTCAGTTTCTTAGTCAAGATGTTAAAATGCTGTCAGCATTTAAACTCTAGGTTGTTGCAGTATGTTTCTGATTTTAAATAACGAGGGCGGGACGTTCGCAACTATGCTGTGACGGCCGTCAGTTTGGGGATTGATATAGTTCTATCTACTGAAGGTTGGCTCGAGTCCTTCAAGGATCTTTCATCAATAAATTATTGCACAATTTTCTCGTCTTCTTTCCAAGGAGTTATGGTTTAATGCTTTTAGCTTCTCCCTAGGTGTTGGATTGCGATGATCTTCCTCGTGAAGCATTATTTGATTAGTTGAATATTGATTGTTGAATATATTCATGTTGTAAGTAGTATTGAGAAAAATGTTCTCCATACATGAAGCAGGCTTTCTAACCCTCTTGTTATGAGTGATCTGAGAAACCATTTCACTCTCTCTTTGCCCAATATCGCTACCTCTGCAATGTGTACATGAAAAGAAGTATGCATGATTGCTTATATTTATCTACTGGTAGTGTACCGATTACGATTCTAGAACTGCATTTCTTCCAAGTCTTGTGTATCGTGGATGTGGAGTGTTTCTGGGCTGATAGCAAAAGGCTTGGAATTTTCTACCAGAAAATTGCGCATGAATATCTTAAGCCCACTTGTAGAGAGTATTGAGGCCCTGCTATACGTCTGAAACATTACCAAGGTTCTTTTGTGTCATCGGCATACAATTATGAATATATGTTTATATATATGTATATATGTATATATATATATATATATATATATATATATATATATATATATATATATATATATATATATATATATATATATATATATATATATATATATATATATATATATATATATATATTTGAGGAGTTTCGTTATAGGTATAAAAATATACCCTAAACAAGTATTACTTATTTATGGTATATTTCCTCTATTACTTGTGAATTACTTAATAATATTCTCATTCATATATTCGTTTTTGTTTTTTAATCTCTTTCGATTGTCTCCCCTACCATGGACTAGTTTTTGAGTGGGGGAACTTCTGTAGAACACACCGGCCTACCCTGTCTTTGATCATTGTCTCTCTTCGAAAAAAATCTGTTTCTTTTTGTTTCTGCCTGTATGCACATTTCCTATTTGAATCATTCTCAAACATAGTCTTGTTTCTCAGCTTCTGGTAATATATATATATATATATATATATATATACATATTTCTTCTTTTTTCAATATTATTATGTATGCGTATAACTCTCTATGGCTTTTTTCTGCTAGTAAAATTGTTACGTTGTACTCTACTAGGCACACGTGGCCTTGCTCACATGGTATTTCGACTCCTCCTGATACTATTTAAAAAAATATATCCGTTAGATTCTTATGTTATAGTTTTACTGCACATATAAACTTGCATACACATTGATATGTCTTTCTTTTTCTTTTTCTTTATCGTCTCTCTCACTAATATTATTATTGTTGTTATCATAATTTTTCTCTTTCACAACTTGGTTTGTAAATTATCCGATTTTCCCTTACTGCTACATCTGTGTTCTCTTATTGTATCTTATTTTATTTTAATTTTAATTTTATTTTATCCAATTTCATCTTATTAAACTTTCTTGATGTTCTTCAAGAAATTCCTCACACTGAGGAGAATGACAATGCATAATTTTAATTATAATTACTATGATTAAATTTTTTTCTTACGCATTTGCATTGTACGTATGCATTGAATCCAATTTTGTAATAAATCTATTTCTGATTCTACATTTTTTCTCCATTTTTTATACTTGTTTATGATATATCTTTATACCTACAACGAAACTTCTCAAATATTATTTTCATATTCTTATTACTTGCTCTGTCTGATTTTTATAAATATGATGAATCTTTATTAGATATCACTTTTTCTCTCTTTTTGGATCCCCCCAAAAGTTTGAATTGTTCTTTTTGAACTCATATTTCTCCTCTCTCTCTCTCTCTCTCTCTCTCTCTCTCTCTCTCTATATATATATATATATATATATATATATATATATATATATATATATATATATATATTCATACATACATATACAATACATTTTAAAATATATATATATATATATATATATATATATATATATATATATATATATATGTTTATATATTTATATATACGCACATAGATACGCATATATATGTGCACATATACATATATGCATATACATCCCCACCCAGACGCATATACTATATTTTCCTTTATTTTCTGCTTCATTTATCATGGATAAAGTCATACCCTGCTTTGTTCGAAATTCTGTTACTGGATCTTCATAAATAAATGCGATACTATTTTCCGGTCTTCCTGAATTTCTTTACGTGTTTCTCAAAGGGTTCATATCTTACAGAAACCTTTGTAGGTGAAAGATTAAATTCAACAGTTACAAAGAATAAAACAACAACAACAACAAAAACCCCAAAACAAACAAAGCAAAACAGAAAAACTTTGGAGCTGTGAAGTCTCTTCTGTTTTGACAGTAATTTTGCTTCTTGTGTAGAGTGCATTCATTTTATAACACTAAAAGATGATTTTCATTTGGCGACTGGAATCTTATTCGAATTATGTTTTATTTCCCCCCCCCCCCGCCCGCCAATCTTCTCTTACTTTTTAATTAGACATGTTTGATTATATGAAACTTTTAACTGAACAAACAATGAATTAAGTTAACAGTTCATGGTTGTAAATTTGTACGAGTTTGAGTTGGAGGTGTTTCAATTGCGATTGCTGTTGTTGTTTGACCGACGATTAACCATTTTAGACCAGAGCCATGAGCAAAGGCATTCCAGCTATGACGATCCTGCTTTTAGAAAAATCTACAGTGTGTAATGCAGTCTTCCTTATTAGAAAGAGTTTCGTAGAATTTGAAAGAGATTTAGAAGATATATCGCAGGCTGCGCGATCATGTAGAATCTCATTCGTAGCTCTCTTGACTTCTTTTTGTCTGTGGACAAGAATATTTGATTGAAAAGCTTTAGAAGACGTTAGGCATCTTTTGCGAGGTTACCTGCTCTGAGATCCTATCCAGGAAGGAATTTTGTCTGATTCAGTTAATAAGTTAGCTTAATCTATTGGTTGTTGTTTAATCATATATTTTCAGTCATGACCAAAAGATATATGGCCAAAATCTTTCAACTCTTAACATTTGCTTTTATATAAATATAAACAGATTAGCATTTTTTATTAGCATCGAAATGTGTATTGTACGATACAAATAAGATGATTTTTTTCGAACGCAGAATTGTCATTAGAACACAGAAATACTGGGTAAATTACCCTTACAAGGCGGAAAAAATTGTCAACAGTCATAGGACTCGAACCCAAGACTCCGGCTGAGTGCTTTACCATTAAGCTAAACTACCCGCCGACAAATTCACCTGCAAATTTAGAAGCTAAATAGCTAAATGAACAACTACGTGTAAATAAATGTAAACAGTCTAACATCTTATTTGTGTCGTATTTATTTTTACTTTCAGAGGCAATGAGTGCATCTAGGATGATATTCATTAATATTTATTTTTTTTGTTTTAAATAAGTTTTTTTAGGATCTCATTTGCTTCTTGGTATGTTTTAGTAAGATTATCAAACTTACCTTTTACAACTCTCGGACGTCCAGCTATTGTCCGCCCAGAAAGAAAAGCTGCAAATATCAAAACTATGATAACCAGCCTTTTTATTAAATCTGCGTCTGATATCTTTATTCTTTGAGCTGAACGGACTCGAAACACAACAGATATCCTGTAAACATACAAAGATATATCATTGAGTTAATGTTTGTAATAAAGAAGAGGAGAGGGACTTCAGCTGGAAAACATCAAGAACAAACAAACCAAAATGCATGTTAAAAAAGCAATCTATAAATAATCCTTTCTACTATAGGCATATTGTCTGAAATTTTCTGGGGAGAGACTAGTCTTTTACATCGATTCCAGTGTCCAACTGGTACTTTATTTTATCGAATACGAAAAGGTGAAAGGCAAAGACGACCTCGGCGAAATTTAAACTTAGAACGTAAAGGTGGACGACATGCCACTATAAGAATTTTATCCGGATTGCTAATGATTCTGCCAGCTCGCTGCTTTTAAAGGCATCTGCAAATAATATTTTCTACTAAAAACACAAATCCTGAAATTTTGGAGGAGAGGACTAGTCGACTACATCGACCCTAGTGTTTCACTGGTACATAATTTATCGATACCAAAAGGATGAAAGGCAAAATTGACCTCGGCGGAATTTGAACTCAGAACGTAAAGAGTAAGTATTGCGCCTCTGTTAACTCTATCCTCCTAAACCAGGCAGTCATCTTTGCTATGAATAATTCAGAAGTAACTAGAGAAGAAATAGATATTATTTTAGTGGCTAGAAAATAAATGATCAAATTAGAGGATAAGTACGGGGTTAGAAAGGATAGACCGGTGATGTTCGATATTACCATGGGATCAACAGACTCTGCACAAGTTACGGACCTGGTAGGAAGCTATAAACTATTTAGCCTAAACAGGGAATTTTCCGAAATAGGAGGCGTTCCATACAGTGATAATACACTTTTCGCCCTCAAACCTAGAGATAGATAGGTATAGGAAGAAGTAAAAACTATTTGTAAGAACCTATGACTATCCATATCACGAGAGGAGAAATATAATTCAGTCAGCTTTCTTGACGTTACTTTAGATCTAAGTGCAGAGATATATACGCCTTATCACAAGCCAAATACGAAACTGAGAAGCATAAATATAAATAGTAATCACCCTAGATGTATAACCCAGTCAATAGTAGAGAATATATCTGCTCGTATTTCTAACCTGTCACCGAATGAAGAAGTTTTCAAACTAAACGAGGACTTTTTATAATTTAGCACTAAAAAAGGCGGGGTGTAGGGAAAATAACAACGATAGAATAAATGAATAGATATAAGAAGGGCGATCCTAACAATAATTGCAGTATACTAGATAACTGAAAAAACCCCACTAATATACCAGGTAGGGTCCAAGGGGAGAGCTAAAGGTAGGAATCTTGAATATTTGGAAAATAACCGCTGAATACCAACCAATAAGAAAGCTGGTATGGATTTTAAAGAATCTGTGCACATAAAGTATTTAGAAACTTAGGTAGTAATCGACGTATTAGTAGGCCGCACTCATATAAAAGGAGTTAACCACTATGTGAACCGGTTAACTAGAACTACACAAATAACCAACGATTGTAATAGCAAAAGAACAAAATATAAAATCAGAGAAATAGGTTAAATACTTTTATTATGAACATTACTAAAACTACAGGCATCTATTGGTATTTAGTAAATGCTGGCAATTAGTCAACGTTTAACAACATTGCGCTGGAGTAATGGGTATCACGTTGTAGTTTACATTTTGCTTTTTATAATTTATAATTTTGTACATTGTACCTTGTATTATGTTACAGGTTGTTGAATTTACTTAACATAGTTGGAATGCATACTAATAATTCCCATATAAGATTTTGGTAAACTTACATATTCTAATTAACGACGAAAAACAAGTATAACTGGGTATAAGATTAATGTGCTCCTATAACTTCCCTTACTGTCCACCACATATAGGCGCATACTTACACGTATAAACCCACTATGCGACTCCCAAACTCGTCAGACAACTTCTAGAAGCGGAGTTACCTGTCGATTAATCCATTGATACTCAGCTAGTAGAATTACAAATGAAAATATCAATATTTAAGATATACAAAGTGGGAGTATTCTGAAGCTCTCATTCAAGGATAGTCTAAAGTAGGATAGGGTTGTAAGTATTATGGCAGTTTAGACATTTGGCGTCAAAATCACACTCACTCCGTTTAAACATACTCCAGTATTGCTATTAACCATGTCCCTCAAAACATTTATTTTTTATCTTTATTCACGCAGACGTGGCTGTGTGGTAAGAAGTTTGCTTCCCAACCACATCCTTGCTAAATTTAGTTCAGTCTTAGCCGGGTTAATTAGTCTGCACTTTGGTCTATTATAAAGTCCTCTTTATGATCCTTTAGTGAAATGAATGCTTCCATCTTGGCCAGACATTCAGTTCTTTCATCTATATTAAATTATTTGCAAGGATTTTAGCCCCCATGTTAATAAAGTTGTATTTATTGCAGATTTCTTATATTTATCCGTAATGCTATTAATAATTACTTTTTCTTGCCCACTCCTAATGTCAAGACATACATCAATAAGCCACCGAAGACACAAGCCTACCCGGATGCACATGCAGAGACAAATCTAAATGTCCTCTGGGGAAGAAATGCGATATATGAATAACAAACATTCATAAGCCTCACTAACCATTCAATCACTGTCACTTCTATCTTTAGGAATTCCACTGTACACCCATCTATACTTGGCGCCTTCCGGTTGCCGTCTTGTGCAAGGATTCCCTCACCTCCTCCCTTCCAGTTGCACCGTAGTTCCATTACCCAACAACAGGCATTCTCCTCTCGCCTCCTACAACCACTATACCTCCTTCCCTAACATCCTCCACATTTAACAGCTCACTAAAATACTCTGCCCATCTCCTTTGTACATCCTCACTTCCTTTCAACAAATTTCCATTTACATCCTTCACCCTTTCTTCCTTTCCTCCAACCATCTTTCTTACCCTCTGTACCTCTTTCCAAAACATCTTTTTATTTCTTACAAAATGATCCCTCAACTTTTTCCCGAACCTTTCACTCGTCTCCCATTTCGCCACCTACACCGCCCTCTTTATCCTCCTCTTCACTTCTCTGTAGCGATCATAAGCCTTTCCATCCCTTTTCTGCAACCACACTTCAAAGGCCCTTTTCTTCTCTGTCACCGCATCCCTTACCTACTCATTCCATCACTCACTATCTTTCCTTACACCCATTCGAACCACTCGTGTACCGCATACTCCAAAGGCACATCTCATTACTACCTCTCTAAAAGCCTCCTACTCCGCCTCCACATCTCATACCTCCCGTTTCTTAAACTGTTCATATTCACCTCTCAGTTTCTCTACATACTCCTGTTCCTTCTCTCTCCTATCCTTTTCACTCACATTCACAATCTCTCTCCTCCCTGTCACTCGTCTAGCATTCCATTTTGAGCATACCTTCAACTTACTCTGTACTAAGAAGTGATCTGCTCCACCTTCACTTCTCATTATATGCACATCCATCAACCTCCCTCCCACTCTCTTATCAATTAATACATAATCCATCAAGGCTCTATCTACTAGTGTTCTTCCCCCCACCCTCCACCATGTGAACTTATCCTTCTCCCTCTTTTTATAAAGACTATTCCCCACCACCAACTCCTGCTCCATACACATTTCCAATAACCTTCCACTCTCATTCCGACCAGGGACGCCATATTGTCCTACTACTTCCTCATTTCCCACGCGCGCATTCAAATCACCCAACACTACCACATAACCACTTTTGCTCACTCTATCCGCACACCCTGTCAGTTCCCTCCAGAACTCCTCTACTTCTTCCTCATTTCTTTTACTCCCTGGACCATATGCACTAAAAACACCCACATCTCTCCTCCTCACCTCATCTCAACCCACATTAACCTCGATGATACTTCCCACCACTCCACTCTACCACACTCTCCTTCACACGCTCACTCAGCAGGAATGCCAGTCCATGACGAGTCCTCCCCCTCTCACTCCCGACACTCGTCCAGTCACATCACCAAACTAGTACTCTCCCTTACCGTCCCTCTTAGTTTCGCTCAGTGCCAACACATCCATCTGATTCCTCATCATCACAGTCCCTACCTCTCCCCTCTTTACCTCACTTGTACCTCACCCACGCACATTTTATGACCCTAGTACTTGGGTGAGATTAGGTGTTAACCTTTTCCCGCCCGCTTGTCTTTTCTTGTTATCTTTCTAGGAATATGAAATTACGAGGAGTGGATTCCCAGTCCCTTCTCTCCCGCCCCTTTTCGTCGGTTCCTACGGCACGCAGGAAATACGGCGACTGCATTCTATGGGTCCCCTTCAGTCGCAGGGGTGGGGGTTGCTAGTTAACTCATAGCTGGAATCCTCACAGGTGCTACCACACCGGGCTAGAGTAGACCTAGGAACAATAATGGATAAGAGGTGGTTTCACACTCGTCAAACACTGAAACTATGGCCCCAGGGTTCCACTACCGGATATATATAATCTTCCTTGGAAATGGACGCGTGGTGTTCAATCAAATACTACTACTACTACTACTACTACTACTACTACTACTACTACTACTAATAATAATAATAATAATAATAATAATTATATATATATATATATATATATATATATATATATATATATATATATATATATATATATATATATATATATATATATATATGTATGTATATATATATATATATATATATATATATATATATATATATATATATATATATATAACAAAGTAAAGTTGTAAGATACTGCACGAGAGTGGAAATATATATGAAAGAAGGTTTGAAAATGCAATTTTCAAGATGTTTATTCACTTGACCGGTTTCACTTTTTAGAAAAAAATTGTCAAATGTAAAATGTAAAGCTTTGTATAAGCTTTGATGTGTTAAGTACTGGTTGTCACAAAAGTATTAAAATACACATATACATTCTTTGATAATAATAAGAAAATGTTAAAAACAGTTTACAAGAAAGTATTTAAGAACGTATTCGACAAAACGTATTAGGAGTTCAATAAAAATCATATTTGATTGGTAGTATATATATATATACATATATATATATATATATATATATATATATATATATATATATATATATATATATATATATATATATATATATATATATATATATATCAGAAGGAGATATATTTAAGAATTTACAAAAAATTGGAGAGGAACCGACCTGTCTTTTGGCATTTCTTCTGTCTTGTGTGTAACTAAGCAATGTTTGCTATTTTAAGGGATAGTGTGGGAGGTTGGGGTGGGGGATGGAAGAGCGATGTAGAATTAAAAAGATCTTTTGTTTCTGGGCTAGTCTGTCATGGTTCAGTGGTTTTGGGGATTGTTCTTAGAGGTCAGAATGGTGTGAGTGTGTGTGTCTCTGTGCACGTCTCTATGTGTGTGTGTGTATATACGTGTTTGTGTTTGTGTGTATGGGCCGTTTTTCATTGGTCCCAAAGTTTATTGTGGCGTGTATATATGGGTCTGTGTGTGTTTTATATTTTTTAGGATGATGTGTGTATATGTGTGCACGTTTGTGTGTGTGTATATGTGTGTGATTAATATTTGTTAGAGTGTTGTGTGCGCATGTGTGTGTATGTGTTTGTTTGCGTGTGTGTATGTGTTTGTTCGCGTGTGTGTATGTGTGCGTCTGTGTGTGCGCGTGTGTATGTGATTTTGTGAGTATTTGTTGTGATTGTTGGGATTGTATTCTGTGTATATGTGTGTGTGATCTTTTTTTTACTGGGGAACGGGCATATTGTATTTGTGTGTGTTTGTGTGTGTGTGTGTGTGACGTGAATAAACACCTTAAACTTTAAAATTGCATTTTCAAACCTTCTTTCATATATATATATATATATATATATATATATATATATATATATATATATATATGCGAGTAAAAATAAATACACAGAAAGGGGTTTTGTATGATTGTGTATAGAGGAATATATTATTTTGTTTAAAAGAGTTCCAACACTGTCTGTTTTTTATGTTTTATTTATATTCCTGCAAAACCAATGTGGGATATAGAATATGGAATATACAATATATTATATAATATGCAATATATAATATAAAATAAAAATGGATGGTACAATGAAATAAAGTATTGAATGTCTTATTGAATATATGGAATATGTCTTATTGAATAGATGAAATATTGAGTGTTCAATATAAAGGATTAAATATATAAAGGCGAATACGTATTTTCTATACCTTGTGGTATTTCATCATGGCCGGTATGACGTTAAAGTCTGTCATACCGGCCATGATGAAATACCGCAAGGTATAGAAAATACGTATTCGCCTTTATATATTTAATCCTTTATATTGAACACTCAATATTTCATCTATTCAATAAGACATATTCCATATATTCAATAAGACATTCAATACTTTATTTCATTGTACCATCCATTTTTATTTTATATTATATATTGTATATTCCATATTCTATATCTCACATTGGTTTTGCAGGAATATAAATAAAACATAAAAAACAGACAGTGTTGGAACTCTTTTAAACAAAATAATATATATATATATATATATATGGGTACAGGACGTCACTAACAATAAACAACATGAAATACGAAAAGAAATGAGTCAAATACGCAAACAAAGAGATATATTTGCACCGTGTGGACTGGTTTTGGCGCAACACAAACCAGAACGCTAATGGACTTTTAACGTGGCGGATTTAGAAGTTTTTCACCAGTAACTCATACTGAAGAAAGTTGAGGCTCATTGGGCCAGCACCCGAAACCATGGTATATGAGCATCTTAATGACATAATCTTTAATGTTATGCTTTTTAATTTCTTAATTCTTATCCGTTTCCTCGTTTACTGTTATTTTCTGTTATTTTCTGTTATTTTGGTACTCTTCGACGGTTGAATTGGGACTTTATGCTTCGCGCATCTTTATGCTTCATGCTAATTTTTAATTATATATATATATATATATATATATATATATATATATATATATATATATATATATATATATAAATTATATATATATATATATATATATATATATATATATATATATAAAGAGAGAGAGAGAGAGAGAGAGAGAGAGAGAGAGAGAGAGAGTGAGAGAGAGAGAGAAAGAGAGAGAGAGAAAGTGAGAGAGATAGAGAGAGACATATATATGTGCATGCATAAGTCATTTGACTGAATTATATGTGCACATGTGAATAAGCTGCTTGCAGAAAACTTTTAGTTATGTGTTTCTATACATCAATACCACGCATGAACAATATAGTTTTTATTGATAATTCGCCGTTCACGCTGTAGTGTAAAGACATTCCTGTACGGAGATGGACTGATAGTTATTTCAAGAAAATATAAAAAGAAATAGTTTGGTTGGAGTGTAACATGTTGTATAAGATTTGTGAATATATATTCTCAAACTAAAGATGATGCATTAAATAGTATTAATGGATATAAGCAGAAAGTATAAAAGAAAAGAGAAGATAGCAACTGACCGCCATGTTTTTAACAGGAGAGCTCCGTATGATATCGAAAATCCTATTTCTCGCAACCAGAAACGCAGACAACAAGTGATTACCGACGCTTCAAAGTAGCCCACAATTTGCTTTGAAAATAAAAAGAAGAAAGAAAAAGAATAAGATAATGGCATTTAATAGACTTTCCACGGAGAAGAAAGCACTGTATTGTGTAGTAAAGCAATGATTTAAGAGTTTGACATTTTATAAGACCAATTACACGATTGATGAGCTAACAGGATTATACAAAACTTTTTAACGATTTATAAATAATGCGTGGATATTTCGACCGGCCATTGCATGGATTAGAAGTATTCAAAGATTATCCCTTTTTGCCACACTTTCTTTGTATTCACCTGTCTCATTTTCGTTTTCGCGTATATATATATATATATATATATATATACTTATATAGTCAAATACCTTTACATTTGTACATGCAAACGATTACAGGCAAAATTACATCTACTACCAAATACTTAACTACTGACAAGCCCGGTCACGCCCGCACGCACACACACACTTAAACGCATAAATATATACTCTCTCTATCATACTCACTGACATATAAATACGATGTCATTGTTGAAAGGCAAGGAACTTTACATGCGAATAACAGGTTCGTATAATCAATACACACTGTAACACATTATACATTTTAGATTTTAACCGTATTCAGATTACAGAATTGAAAGATTGGCGTGCAATAAAGTGAATTTTAGACATGGCTAGTTTATGGATTGGCAAACTCACCCAAAAATGATTATAGATATTGATAAAAATTGCGTTCCACGAATGGACTGAATAGATTAAAGAGCGGCAGAGTAAGAATAGGAAATCAGTGATTTCCTTTTATCTAGCATATTTTATAAGTTTTAACGATTTACTACATAACATTTCCGAAACACCTTTTATCTTTCTACAAAGGAGAAATTCTCTTCTAAATAGAATTCTGCTCACAGATATGTGATGATTCACATGTAATATCCACTAATTTACGGTTTTTGCCACGACAAAAAGTGTGCACTACATCTGATGGGTGAATTATCCTGCGATTCAAACACATTACTTCAACAGCATCCAATTATGACCTTTCTGTTTTCCCACTGCTACTACTACTACTACTACTACTACTACTACTACTACTACTACTACTACTACTACTACTACCAGGGAGATTTTCAAATTACACCCGATCAGCAACATTACAGATGAGATATAACTGTCCGGGAAAATGACTGGGGTGGTCACAGCTGAAACGAACATGAACATAAGTCTTGGATCATGACTAACCGGCAGCAGCAGCTACTACTACTACTACTACTACTACTACTACTACTACTACTACTACTACTAAACTCACTACCTTCATTCTAATTTTGGCACTAGTCCACCCAGCCATTTTGAAGGGAGGGCAAGTCGATTATATCCCAGTATTTTATTTTATCGACCCAGGAAGTAAGAAAGGTAAAGTTGATCTCAGTGGGATATGAAACCCGAAGAATTTTTCCGATGCTCTAACTATCCTGCTTGCTTACTGCCCGTATAAGTGTTTTCAATATAGGAACAAGGGCAGCAATTTTGAAGGAAGTTGTGTTAGTCGAAAACATCGATCCTAGTATTTAATTTTATAGACGTGAAAGGCAAAGCTGACTGCAGCGAAATTTTGAACTCAGAACGTAAAGAGCTTAAAGAAATACCATACGGTATTTTGTCTGTCACGCTCGCGATTGTACCACCTTAATGATAATGATATTGGTTTCAAATTTTAGCACAAGGCCGGCACATTAGGGGAGGGGTAAGTCAATTATATCGACCCCGATGCTCAACCTGTATTTTTTTATCGAACTCCCAAAATGAAAGGCTAGGTCGACTTCGATGGAATTTGAACTCAGCTTAAAGCGGGACGAAATGCCACAAAGCATTTTTCCAGAATGCTAACGATTTTACCAAGACCCTACCTTAATAATAGTAATAATAATAATAATAATAATAATAATAATAATAATAATAATAATAATAATAATAATAATAATAATAATAATAACAAAAACATCAGGACTTACAAATATATATAACATACAGAAAATTGCACTACTGGGCAATGCACACATCCTACGCAAAACACTTTCAATACAGTAACCATAAGAGCATCACAGCAAACCACAGCACATACCCAAGGCACACAGAGCTGCGCTCGGTAGTGAAGTGAAAGCACGTTATAAAAATAAAACTACTGAATAATAATAATAATAATAATAATAATAATAATAATAATAATAATAATAATAATAATAATAATAATGATGATGATGATGATGATGATAATGATGATGATGATAAGGATAAGGAAATAATAGTAATAATAATAATAATAATAATAATAATAATAATAATGATAATAATAATTATAATAATAAATGCCCTGATGCAGTTCCAGGCAGTGGCTCTCTTGGCATCTGATCTTAACTGATTGGAAGTGTTATCATGTACATTGTTTTGTCTTGGTATAAAAGATGGCCTACAGCAAATATTCTGCTCAATACCACAGACCTGCTTGTCAGTTGCTTGACCTTAACTAGTTGAGCATGTCCCTTGGTAGCTTACAATATGTGCATCTCTGATCAAGAGCAGAAGTAGCGGGGAGCATCATCGCCATGTGCTGAGACGGATTCTTTGGGGTTTGGATAATTCACCTTTGGAAACGTGGGTGTTTTGTTCAATATCCTTAAACAACTCTTATTCAAGGACCTTTTGAACGAGATGGGCTACTCGACCTGAAGAAAATTCTAACTGGGTCCCACCTGAAAGGTCATGCGCTGTTTATCTTGATATGAGATCACCATGTCGCGCACATATGGTTGTGATGCATGTGCCTGGTGTACCCTTATCAGGCGGGTAGTCATGATATGTAATGATGTGTATAGTGGGCCTTGTATATTTTGCCATGTGTCACTTTGATGCACTGCTCTCTCACTCAATAATGATAATAATGATGATGATGATGATGATGATGATGATGATGATGATGATGATGATGATAATGATGATGATACTACTACTACTACTACTACTACTACTACTACTACTACTACTACTACTACTACTACTAATAATAATAATAATAATGAAGTACAAAAGACGTGGCATCTTAAAACGAGAACTGTTCCTGTTGTTGTAGGTGCACTAGGTATGATAAAAATGGATGTCAGAAACATCTAGATAAGATCCCAGAAGAACCATCTCTCAGAGAAATCCAGAAGATTGTACTGATAAGTACTGCCCATATCCTTAGAAAAACCCTATTTATTTAAATGTCTGTGTTGTATTACATCAAGATATTTCCCAATCTCCCCTCCCCAAGCATTCAGTCATGCTGAAACATCTCTTATCTTTCACTCGCCTCAGGACGCTGGGTGTGTCTCGGCATGTGACTGTAACAAAGGTGCAGATTAAAAGTATAATAATAATAATAATAATAATAATAATAATAATAATAATAATAATAATAATAATAATAATAATAATAAAAGTAACTAGGTATCAGGACGACACGGAATAAGACCAACCATGTCAACAGCAATACAAAAAAGGATTGAATCTCTGTGGACGGAAGTAACAGTTCTCGATGAAGTTGTTAGAGGAGTAAATGTTAAGACAAAACAAGCTAGAAAGATGCAGCAAAAATATAAATGTTTGTGTTGTATTACATGAAGATATTTTGCTACGGCCCCTGCCACTTCCCCTCCCCAAGTTTTCAGTCATACTGTAACATCCCTTATCCTTCACTCGTCCCAGGACGCTGAGTGTGTCTCGGCAAGTGATTGTAACAAACATGCAGATTAAAAGTAAAAAAACACAAACATAAAATATGATAATGATCCTTTCTACTATAGGCACAACAATTCTGGGGAGAGGGATAGTCGATTACATCGACCCCAGTACTTGACTGATACTTAATTTATCGACCCCGAAAGGATGAACTGCAAAGTCAACCTCGGCAGAATTTGAACTCAGAACGTAGCGACCGGCAAAATACTACCAAGCATTTCGTCCAGCATGCTAACAATTCTGCCACCTCGTGGCCTTAATAATGATGATGATGATAATAATAATAATAATAATAATAATAATAATAATAATAATAATAATAATAATAATAATAATAGAACAGCAACGGGCCATGATAAAACGATTGCAAGAAAGGCCCCTACATGGTAAATACTGGGCTAAAATAAATGCGAAAGAAATAGACAGAGAAAAATCCCAGCAATGGCTGAGAAGCTCAGGACTCAAAGCAGAGACTGAAGGATTTTTAATTGCTGCACAAGACCAGAGCCTCCCCACCAGAAATTACCAAAAACACATAATGAAAAGAAATATAACAAGTAACTGTAGAATATGTGGAGATGTACAAGAAACAATAAATCATATTATCTCTGGCTGCCCAGTCCTGGCTAAGAAGGAATATATTCACAGACACGACAGAGCTGGGACCTATATACACTGGAAGCTATGCCAACACTATGGAATAACAACGGAAAAAAGATGGTATAAACACACGCCAGAAAAGGTCACAGAAAACGAGAAAGCAACCATACTCTGGGATATGCCAATACACACAGATAGAGAAATTAAGGCAAATAGACCAGATATAGTTGTCAAAGATCATGAAGAAAAAAAAATGCTTTCTAATTGATGTATCAATACCAGCAGATGACAACGTTTCTCGAAAAGAAATGGAAAAACTTTCAAAATACAAAGACCTGGAAATAGAGATAACTCGAATGTGGAGTCTAAAAACAGAAACAATTCCCATCATAGTAGGTGCCTTAGGTATAATAAAAAAATATTCAGACAAATACATAACAAAAACACCAGGACTTACAAATATATATAACATATAGAAAATTGCACTACTGGGTACTGCACACATTCTACGCAAAACACTTTCAATACAGTAAACATAAGAGCACAACAGCAAACCACAGCACATACCCAAGGTGCACAGAGCTGCGCTCGGTAGTGAAGTGAAAGCACGTTATAAAAATAAAACTACTGAACAATAATAATAATAATAATAACTAATACAAATAGCCACAAAACACGAGCAAAACAAAAAACTGTTTTCAGTATTTAAGGAAGCTGACAAATACAAACAAGAAATCATACTACCTAACAAATACGAAGACGAAGAAGAAGAAACAACAAAAGCTATAAAACAAATGAAATCCAAACTAAAACTAGAACAGCAACGGACCATGATAAAACGATGGCAAGAAAAGCCCCTACATGGTAAATACTGGGCTAAACTAAATGCAAAAGAAATAGACAGAGAAAAATCCCAGCAATGGTTGAGAAGCTCAGGACTCAAAGCAGAGACTGAAGGATTTTTAATTGCTGCACAAGACCAACGCCTCCCCACCAGAAATTACCAAAAACATATAATGAAAAGAAACATAACAAGTAACTGTAGAATATGTGGAGATGGACAAGAAACAATAAATCATATTATCTCTGGCTGCTCAGTCCTGGCTAAGAAGGAATATATTCACAGACACGACAGAGCTGGGACCTATATACACTGGAAGCTATGCCAACACTATGGAATAACAACAGAAAAATGATGGTATAAACACACGCCAGAAAAGGTCACAAAAAACGAGAAAGCAACCATACTCTGGGATATGACAATACACACAGATAGAGAAATTAAGGCAAATAGACCAGATATAGTTGTCAAAGATCATGAAGAAAAAAATGCTTTCTAATTGATGTATCAATAACAGCAGATGACAACGTTTCTCGAAAAGAAATGGAAAAACTTTCAAAATACAAAAACCTGGAAATAGAGATAACTCGAATGTGGAATCTAAAAACAGAAACAATTCCTATCATAAAAAAATATTCAGACAAATACATAACAAAAACACCAGGACTTACAAATATATATAACATACAGAAAATTGCACTACTGTGCACTGCACACATCCTACGCAAAACACTTTCAATACAGTAACCATAAGAACATCACAGCAAACCACAGCACATACCCAAGGCATACAGAGCTGCGCAACAAGGGACTACACAATCCATTCCATATAGCCAGAACAGAAGTTGCTGATAGAATAGGTGGGATTGACTGAAAAAAAGAACACTAAAGAAGAGACCGAAATCTCTATAATGGCAGCGCAAGACCAAACTTTGGCCACGACCTGGAGGGTCGGCCCTTGGAATGAGAAGGCATCAAGAAAAATATAAAGGAAATTAGAATAGATTGCTCAGTAGAACTGTTACAAGAGGTTTGTTTCCTTGGCACGGCCAGAATAATCAGAAAAGTATTAGCTGAAAAGTACAGATAGTATAGTACCGTAGGCTGTAGGTAGAGGCCCGCTACGCATGCAAGACCCCAGGAGTTCCAACAAAACCACCTGTGATAAAAAGAAATAATAATAATAATAATAATAATAATAATAATAATAATAATAATAATAATAATAATAATGATAAGGATGACACTCAGGAAAGATCATAAGTGGAAATCCTCTCGTAATGATAGGGTGTCAAATTTCTGGTTCGCATCGCTCCCGTGCGCACACGAAAAATTAGTTCAGTTATTCAATGCAATTATGAAAGATCCTACGAAAGCACCTGACTGTTAGCAAGAAGTATTACTTATCTACTCCCGAAGAATAATTAAACCAAATATCCTCAAAACTGTCGGTCCGTGATATGTCTATCTACCACGTATAAAATGTTAACATCTATCCTCATGGAGAGAACATAAATTTATGGAACAGAACGATATTTTACCCACTGAACAAAAAGGGTGCCGACAAGGCTCATATGCTCAGATGCAAAGATCAACTCTTAATCAATCGTATGATCCTTGAGAACTGTCATGACAAGCGCAGAAATCTGTTTCGCATCGATCGATTATAAAAAGGCCTTTGACAGTATACTGCATTCATGGATCTTGAAGTCGCTGGATATATTCAAAATTTTTCCTTTGATTTCAGACTTCCTGAAGCACAACAGTTTGGAATACGACTCTCCAATTATACCACTCTAATGGAGTACTGACCACAAAAAATATTAATATCAACTGCGGCATTTTCCAAGGTGACTCACTTTCACCTTTAATTTTTGCATAGCCTTAGTATCCCTTACAAGTGAACTTAACAGAACAAGATATGGATATAAAATTGGCGGCAAGAAAATAAGTCGTCTATTTTATATAGATGACTTAAAACTCTATGGCAAAGACGATAATGAGCGTGAAGGACTACTTCGTACTGTGAGAGTATTCAGTGATGACATTGGGATGGAATTTGGTCTTGATAAATGTGCCAAGGCCACTTCCCAGTAAGAGAAATTGAAGACCTCATATTCAGTGGTGTTGGATGTTGACACAGTCATAAAAGAACTTGAGCAGGAACAAACTTACAAATACCTCGGAACAAATGAGGGCTCTGACATTCAGCATGCAAGCATGAAAGAGAAGATCAGGGAGGAGTGTTACAGAAGATTTCGAGCAGTCCTAAAATACGAGTTAAATGCACGTAATAAGGTGTTAGGCATAAACTCTTTAGCAGTTCTAGTTGTTATTTACTATTTCAATGTGTTGAACTGAAATATGAGCGAAATAAGGAAGTTTGACAGGAAAATCCGTAAGCTGCTGACTTACAATAAGATGCAACACCAAAAGACAAACGCAGATCGTCTTTACCAACCCAAAGCTCAAGAAGGTCGAGACTCGATCCAATTTGAAATCTCGTACAATTGGCCTGGCAAAATATCTTGAAACATCTAACGGATGGGTGCTAAATCTTGTTGAAAACCACGAAAGACGTCGAAGAATCTTCATTCTGTTATGGAGAGCAAACAATTTTTAAGCTAGTTTATGCATGATACCTAGGTTGAACAGTATGATGGAAGTGCGGCAACTGTAATTGCAAAGAAGGTGAAACCAATAGCAAAGCAAAATGCGTTTGAAGAATTTAGCAGATAGGTGAGAACAAAAACCTCTGCATAGCAAATATGTGGCCAGTAGCAAACAAGCTGATGTAGACCAGAAGCACACCCATCAGTAGCTACGGAGCTCAGGACTAAAGGCAGAGAGTGGAGGCTTTATCTTGACAGCTCAAGATCAGAGCTTATTGACCCGGAACTATCAAACCAACGTGATGAAAAATGGCTTAAACCCAAAGTGCCGATACTGCAACGATTGGTTGAAACAGTGGACCACCTAATCTCTGAGTGTAACGTTTTAGCACCTGTAGAGTACAAATCAAGATATGACAGAGTTGGTCAATATCTACATTGGATAATGTTTCGGCATTATAAAATCAAAACTGCTGGCAAATGGTACAAGCACCACCCTGAGTATGTACAGACTGGACCATCAAAGCAAATAAACCGGATATTGTTGTAAAAGACCAAAACAATAAAATCTGTTTATTGATTGACATGAGCATACCCTGTGACCATAATATCTTGGCAAAAGAATTTGATAAGGTCAGAAAATATAAAGATTTGATAATTGAAATCGAAAAGATGTGGCATCTCAAGTCGGTTACAATACCAGTTATTGTAGGAGCACTTGGAATGATCAAAAAAGGAACTGAAAATTATTTTAAAATGATCTCTGGCTTACCATCCATACAGGAAGTGAAAAATATTGTCTTAACTGGTACGTCACACGTACTGAGAAGAGCATTGTCGCTGTGAATTCGTTGTGAATTTTCTTTCCCTTTTCCCCCTTATTTTCTTTATTCTTTTATTGTTATTCTTTTACTTGTTTCAGGCATTTGACTGCAGCTATGCTTGAGCACCTTCTTTAGTCCAGCAAATCGCCCCACAACTTATTCTTTCTAAGCGTAGTACTTATTCTATCGCATCCTTTTGCCGAACCGCTAAGTTACGGGGACGTAAACACACCAACATCGGGTGTCATGCGATGGTGTGGGGACAAACACAAACACAAAAATGCACGCACACACACACACACACACACACACACACACACACACATAAATATATAGATATGACGGGCTCCTTTCAGTTTCTGTCTACCAAATCCACTCACAAGGCTTTGGTCGGGTCAAGACTATAGTTGAAGCCACATGCCCAAGGTGCTACGCAGTGGGACTGAACCCGGAACCATGTGGTTGGAAAGCAAGCTTCTTGCAGTACCATGCCCTGATGCAGCACCAATGCTCTGAGCAGTTCCAATGCGCTGATGCAGTACCAATTCCCTAATGCAGTACCAGTATTCTGATGCAGTACCAATACTCTGATGCAGTACCAATGCCTTGATGAAGTACCAGTACCCTGATGCAGTACCAATGCCCTGATGCAGTACCATGTCCTGATGCAGTACCAATACTATGATGCAGTACCAATACTATGGTGCAGTACCAGGCACTGACTCCCATGGCTTCTGATCTTAACTGATTGGAAGTGTTATCACGTACATGTTTTATCTTGGTATAAAAGATGGGCTACAGCAAATGTTCTGCTCAGTACCACAGATTTGCGCGTCAGTTGTTTGACCTTAACTAGTTGAGCATGTCTCTTGGTGGCTGACGATATGTGCATCTCTGATCACGGGCAGAAGTAGCGGGGGAATATCATAGCTATGTGTTGAAGTGTGAATAATTTTACTCTGGAACATAAGTGTTTCGTTCAACATCCTTAAACGACCTTTATTCTGGGATGGACTACACAACCTGAAGAAAATTCTAACTGGGTCCTATCTGAAAGTTCATGCACTGTTTATTTTGATTTGAGATCACCACGTCGCGCACATATGGTTGTGATGTATGTGCCTGGTGTAATCTTATCAGACGGGTAGTCATGATATGTATACTGGGTTTCCTATATTGTACCTCAGTGTCACTTTGATGGCATGCACTGCTCTCTCACTCAATAATAATAATAATAATAATAATAATAATAATAATAATAATAATAATAATAATAATAATAATAATAATAATAATGGTTTTAATTTTGCCACCCACAACAGCAGCAGTTTTGAGGAAGCAAACTAGTCGATTACATAGACCCCAGTGTTTCACTGCTACTTAATTTAGTGACCCCGAAAGGCTGAAAGGCAAAATCGACCTCAGCTGAATTTGAACTCAGAATGTAAAGACGGACGAAATGCCGCTAAATATTTTCCCCTGCTTGCTAACGATTCTGCCAGCTCGTCGCCTTAATAATAATAATACTTCCCCAACAGTCGAATCTGTTGTGTATATGAAAATAATAATAATGACAATGTATGACATTGTATGGAGCCCACCATCCAAAAGCTGACATTGTATGAAGCCCATCCGAAAGCTGGTATCAACCTGCTGTACTTGAGGAGAAACCAGGGTGGAAGAGGCTTAATAGTAGTTGAAGAATGTGTATAGATGGAAAGAAAAAGCCTAGTAGAGTATTTACAGAGCAGTACAGAAAAGCAGAAAAACGTAATAGGAGAACAGGAGAAGAATGAAATACAAAGAGAGCATGTCTGACAGATTAAAGAGAAACCTCTGCATGGCCAATTCTGGAGAGCCACTGAAGTCGTATGTGGAAGAAAATCCTGGGCTTGGTAAAAAAAAATGGGTAATTATAAAAAGAAACAAAGAGCATAAATGTAACAGCCTAAGATCAAGCGATAAAAACAAACAACTTGAAAAAAAACTTGAGAAAAAATGGAGAGAATGTGTCAGTATAATGTAGAACCTTTGAAACTTGGAATGAGAAAATAGAATACCTGGTGAAAGAATGCCCCAAGTTGGCACAGGAAGAATATAAGAAATGGACGCATGACTAGGTTGTAAAAGTTTTACACTCGAAACTGTACCAGAAACGGGGATTTGAAGCTAGAGTCGAAAGAGTACTGGAGTAGGAGAAATATAAGATTTTGTGGGACTTTCGTGTTCAAACGGACAAGATATTAGAAAATAACAGATTGGACATAACAATTATAGATAAGGAAAAGCGAAGTTGCTTACTAATCAACCCATCATGCCCGTTTGATTCTAGGATCGTAAAGAAAGAGGACGAAAAAATGTTTAAAAAACCCTTAAAATTTGAAATAGGAAGGATTTGGAGCATGAGAACAGTAAAAGCCATGCCTACAATAATTGGTTCATTGGGAACAGTAAGCAAAGATATAGACAAATGGTTGAACGAAATTAGAATAAAATGGCCGGTAGAGCTCCTACAGAAAGTTTGTCTCTTAGGGATAACAAGGATTATCAGGAGGGTTCTAAGCACTTGAAACACAGCTGAAAACTTGTGGATACCTAAGGTTACAGGTAGTAACCCGCTACTCACATAAATCCTCCCATGAATAAAACCGAACATGAATCAAACCAAAATAATAATAAATTTGATAATTTTCCAATATTAACATAGACCAAAAATGTGTATGTTTTTTTTTTCTGTTCGTTAATACAGTATAATTGTTGCAAGTGGGTTTCTTTATCTGAACCTCATTCACATTAAAAAAATTAGAGAACATCAATAATATTTTAATTCTGTAGTTGATGTTGCTGATTAGTTTCAGTTCATTACTGATTGAGCAGACCTAGCCTATGTGCGAAAGCAACCCAGCTTTTACTAAATCATCTTTTCGTAGTCTATCCTGTACACTGCATAGCAAGACAAAAAAAATATTTTATTTCTAATAATATCTCGTAGATCATTTTTCATTTCAAGAGAAAGAAACTAAGCAGATGAACAGCTGAAGAACATGACTGAGGAGACCACTTGATAATATAATAGATCCGCTGAATAAAAAACTTACGATCTCAAATATGAATATACGCATTGGAAAATGATGTAGACGTAAATATATACCCTCTGATAATTCGGATAATAGCTGCTGCAGAGATATTCCACAAACTTTCGCAACACACTATCCGACTGATATGACGACTCAAAATAGACATTAGCATCTTTATTTTCTGCATATCCTCATATATTAAAGATTGCTTGCCAAATTATTTCCTGAAAGTGTTCTACTGTGACATCCGTTGCTCTGCATACTCATTATTATCGAAACAAATCCTCTTCTCCACATTCACTCTTCTAAGTAGACAGAACCAAATAATCTTCCAGAAAACAACTCTAGTGACCATAAATAATTTATTTAGTTTATTTCGATGATTGGTGAATAACATTTCTTTCTTTTTATATTTTTATATTTCATCTTCAATTTTGTGAACTCTGGCAAACAGATTCTAGAATAAGTGAAAGTTTTACTGCATGACTTATTGACGGGTTGCTATGTTGCGTGGGGTATAGTAAATATTTCTAGATATCTATATATATATATATATGCAATTGTTAAAACAGAACATTGAATATTTGTATAAAGACTTACGGGACAATATAAGAAAAATGCTCCCAGAAGAATAATCCGCATCAACAACGGACTGGAGGCCTTAAGAACCTGCAAGAAATGAAAAAAAGAAGAGTGGTTTCAGAAAAATATGAAATAAAAAAAATCTCAAAGATTCGCTAGAATAATTTCCTTTGCATTTTGAAACTATTATGATTATATCTATAATAAAATAATAGCAATTCCTAACAACAGTTCAAGGTTATATGTTCTGAGGTGAAATGTATTATAAATTAAAGCAATCTCATTATATTAAACGTGTATTGGTTTAATTGTCAACGCTGGAAAGAATTTAAAAGCCGAAGTTAACTCCAGCAGAAGTGAAGCTCAGAACATAGAGGAAACAACTAAAATATTATTTTAGAAGTATTGTTAAGGATATCACGACTATGTCATGTAAAGTTGTTTTCCACCTAACAAAGATTTTTTCTTCGTGTTGCCTATTCTGACATCTACTGCTCCAAACATAGTTTTCTAACATAGAGATAGTTCCATACATTTTGATAAATGGAACGTTAAATGAAATCGAAAGTCACATTATAGTACATCTTCACGTTTTGTCAATGTTGGATGAGGGAAAGGTTAAGTCGACGAGAAAAGGGGTTGACTTTTGCCGAATGTAATGCGTAATAATAATTCTCCAATATCAAAAGCTCAAGTAATTTATAGCTGAAAGTTTGTCTTCATGAATTTGAACATCTTAGAATGTCACTTGAAAGTACGTAATGATCGAGTGGACAGAATTTTCAGCTTCTGGATTGAAGATGATCTCTGTCTCACAAAGTAAAAACAATAACGCCCGCAGCGAGGTACACATGGCAGACACTTCACAATCACGTCCTGTACATCTGACGTAACTGGCCGAGTTGAATCTAGTATTCTCATCTCACCAATTCGTTTCATTCATATTACTCTTAAATAGATTAATAAACACCACCAATTACGGTCAATTAAATAAGATTTTGACATCATACCAATATAAAAACTAATGATTTCTAACGAATGAGATCAATATTGATTTCATCAATCCAAGGTCGATGAGCTAAGCAGCAATCAAGTACTGATCGATAAAATTGATTGTACATGTTATTTTTCTGAGATATGTGATGTTCAAAAAGCAGTCGGTAATATAGTTGCTGGGTTAATTGACGGTCAACCTTTATATTGTAGCTTAAATACCGTAAAGATGGATTTTACTTTTTCCTGCGGCGTCAATAACAAATAGTTACCAGTTATATTATGGGGTTGATATAATCATCTACACCTCTTTCTTACATATATATGTCTATGCGTCTGTCAAATAGCTTTATTTAACTTTCTCTTAGAATGTGCTGAACATGTGATAAAGTTAAGGAAGTAAAATGTCTGAAGATTTTGAGAAATATACTAATATGTGCGTCTAATCTACTTTTCTTCAAATAGCAATCATAGTATCCACTTAATAATCAAATATACACTAGATCAATTAATCATTTAACTTAATCAGAAAATTTAGTTTGATCTTTATTTTTGCTATTGTTTGTTTTGCTTAGTGGAATATCGATTACCGCTAAAGTTTGTATTAAAAGAAAAAAAGAAACTTGTCTTTTTGCTGATTTCTATGAATTGGATAGCTGACTTTAGGTTTTATTAATGATTTCAATTAGGATTGCAATTCCTTCATTAATTGTATTGTCTGTTGAATGTTAAGCCAACGTTTGCTTTTCTTTAATTTCTACTTTAGTTATTAAACGTCTACAATCTTACAGCATATATTAGATATACTAACATGACGAAACCAGAGGTGCCAAACGAGCCATGATAAAAATCTAGTTAGAATTTCTAGAATTGAACTTTGCTATTACTAACTATTACTTCAGCTACATCAGTTAAAAAAAAGTTATATCAGAGTTCTGAATCTTTTCTTCACTTCCAAGTTAGTCAATCTGAAATTATTAGTTTTACATTAGAAAGAGGCATCAATTTTAAAAAAGGAAACGAAGGGTTGTAGTCTTCTAAATTTATCTTGATGTATTGCAGATATATATTTCATCAATATTAAATGCAAGAACTGCGGAACTGTAATGTATCTACTTTAGATTCCCTGGCAATATACATTTTTAGGCAATATTTAGTTTGTTACCTTGGTTAAAAAAGCCTAGATGATAGCTTGATAAAGCTGACTAACAACAAAAATATATTCAGACCTTGTTAAACATTTCAAGTAATAAAATATTTGCATACGTGCTAGTTTGCGGCGTGTATATCACGTGACCGAAGTATTTCAAGCCATGGAAGGTAACTGCCGAAGTTGGTCATATCATGGTAGTTGGTGCACTGACGCGTTGTGTATTGCTTCACTCCGTATACCATTTGAAAGTCAGACAGATGAACGTGCGACCTAGTCTAATTCGAGTTTTATGCTTTACAAGTTTGAACTGGGCCGTAATGCCGAGGAAGCGACCAAAAACAATTGTTGTGCGAAAGGTGAAGTTGCAGTTGATCACAAGACGTAAATCAGATGGTTCAATAAATTTCGCTCTAGTTTCAAAAATCTCGATGAACAGGTAAGGTCAGGTAGACTTAAAACAGTAGATTTCTTTGCCATGCTCATAACCATAAAACAAATCTGGCGAGTAACACCCGGGGAGTATCAGGACAGCTTTGCATCTCATGGATGTACACGATTGTGCGGCAAAATACCCTGTATTGCTTAACAGAAAGCCAGCTCTTCTGCAGTAAGGCAACGCAAGACCTCATAAAGCTCGAACTGATGCTACACCTAGCATATAGTCCGGACCTAACAACTCCCTCGGATTATTACTTCCGATCTATGGCTGAATCACTACATTTTCCACGCTTCATCAACCAAGAAGAGGTGGAAGCTTTAGTGAAGGAGTTCTTCGCTTCACGGGAAAGAACTGTTATAAGTGCGGGATCAAAGAAGTGGCAGAAAGGTGGCTTCAGATGGTGCAGCATGATGGCCTCTACTTTGAGTTCTAGGCTGCTGCTGTAACTTGACAAGTAAAGCAAATAAGTTACCAAAATATTAGGTTTCAAATATTGGAACAAAACTAGCAATTTCGGGAGAGGGTGTAATCAGATTACATTGACCCCAGTGCTCAACTGGTATTTATTCTATCGACCCCAAAATGATGAAAGTCAAAGTCAACCTCGAAGTTACCAAAATATTGCAAAGCTTTTGACCCAACACAGTATTTTATCCAAGCAGCGTAACCGACAATAATATCCTCATAACAAACGAAGAAGAACACATTTTGTATAATGGAAACTAGTATCGTCTTATAGAATATAGCTTACGGTGTTACAGTAATGCATTACTGCTGAGTGGCTTCATACTACCATACCCAGGTAAGATAGAATGTTAACAAAGTTGAAATTTCTGCTTATAATTACTGCTAATATAAATCTTAGCAGTTAATTCATTATTTTTTAAACTTTGGTAGAGACATGAATATCACCCGTCATTATATACATGTGTGTGTGAGCGTGCGCGTTTGTATAAATATGTGTGTATATATATATGTGTGTATGTGTGTGTGTATGTGCGTGTATACGTGTATGTGTCAGAGATGGAAAAAAGTTTGAAAAATCTTTGAGCACTTATCACCTTTACACATATTACAATGCTACACACACATACACACACACATGTATGTATGTATGTATGTATGTATGCATATATATATATATATATATATATATATACATATAGGTTAAAGTGGTGAGGAAAGGCAAACAATTAGGTAAGACCTGACTAGGACAATTAATTTAATTTAGCTACAGAACGGATGGTAAAAGAATAGTCTCTGACATCTGTTTCTGGGATATCCCAGCTATTGGAACGTCGTGTTGAGCGGAAACTCCATAAGTTGGGTATACTGTCATCGGGGAGATATAGGTTACATAGTGGAAGAAAGTTCCTCATGAATGATAGTTGTTGCGGTACATTATGTCCAAGGGGGAGGAGAGGTCCATTTAAATACAGTTAGATTGGGTATTCCTTAGGTAAATCCATGATCAGAAAGAATGGTTAGATAGTACTCCATTGTGAGAAAAAAAGAATGGTTAGATAGTACTCCGTAGTGAGGAAAAATGAGTACTGGCAGTTGTAAAGTTGAACAAATACTGAAAGTGGAATAAATAATATACATCGGTGTAAGAAAGATAGGTGGATAAGTGACATATGCCTTAGGCTATTCAGTATTGTGGAGAGTATTTAGTCCAGAGAAATTAGAGGGAGGAATAAATAATACAATCTGGTGTGAGAAAGACAGGTAGATAACGGCTTTGTGCTAGATATATACTGATTGGTATATATCAGGGAAATTAGAGGGAGTGAGTGCAAAGACAAGTGTGGGGTATTACTTTCCAAAGAAATTAGGGGGAGTAGATGTAGAGACGGACAGATAAGGGAAAAGATAAAGCAGATACCAGACCTACAAGGCTGGGTACCAATGAGAGGGAGGATGTGTAGGTAAGAAAGCGATCACAAATATGATAATAGACGTCATCTGTAGTGAGTGGTCAAATTTTACTCGAGGGGAGACCTAGGGCTGTCTAGTTGTGATAAAGCTAAGCAAACAAAAGATTTAAGATTTACAGTTAAAAACTAGTGTTGAAACATAATATTATAAAAATAAATAAATAGAAATAATTAAAAATTATTAAAAATATAGTTAACATTTAAAATTAAATTTAAAATTAAAATTAAGATTGACATTAAAATTACGAAATGAATATTCGTAGTGTTAATAAAGATATATTGCTAATATATCAGAGAGATGGCTTTACTTGTTAGTATAGTTACCACTCTCATCTCTTATTGAGAATTTATAATTAGTTACTTTGGTTGCTTTGTTTACTGTACATTACTTGGTGGAGCGGACTCTGTCCATCTCTCTGGCGACCGTATGTTCGCAACTGAGGACGAGCAAACTAGCTGGAAACGCAATCGTTCATGCGATCCTGTCGTCTACTGGTGGATGGTAGGGGCTCGCTTCCCCGCTTGCAATATATATACAGAGTGAAGACTGCATCTATAACCAGTTGGTGGAAGATCTTCCTGGGGTTAAACTAGTATTGAACAGCCATATTGATGTGGCGATTAGCTTCACTGATATATATATATATATGTGTGTGTGTGTGTGTGTGTGTGTGTGTGTGTGTGTGTGTGTGTGTATGTGTGTGTGTTGTTTGTGTGTATGCATGTATATGTATGTATGTATGTATGTATGTATGTATGTATGTATGTCTATCTATCTATCTATCTATCTATCTATCTATCTATCTATCTATCTATCTATTAGATAGATAGATAGATAGATATCATCCCATAAATAATGCGGTTTTTTCAACTGCATGAACTATAAGTCGGAGGGGGACGGGATAAACTACCTGCATTAACTTGCTATAAAAGTAGGTAGTAATTTTAACCTTAGTCTTATTCTTAGTGGAAGTTTTGAAGAGTGCAGTTTGATGTTAACAGTTATTTTTTCAAAGCTATAATGGAAATGACAAAGGGGCATATTCAGTATATTTTTTTTAATGATTTCAATAGAGGCAACAACTCAACGAAATGTGTGAGGAATATTAATGCGGTATATGGGGATCGGACAATAAGCATAAGCCAGTGTCACCGGTGGTTCCAGAAATTCCGAGCCGGAAACTACAGCCTAGAAGACGAATCTCGTCCTGGAAAATCTGTAGCTCTCGATGAGGACGTCCTGCAAACCCTGGTGGAACAAAATCCCATCGTAACGGTTGAGGAAGTAGCAGAGAAGCTTGTATCTGATCATTCGACCATTCCTCCACACTTCGTACCATCAGAAAAGTCAGCAAATTGGGTCAAGGTGTTCCTCACAAACTTTCCGAGTATAATTACGCGCAGAGAGTGAATGTGTGCTCTTCTTTGTAGCCACGTCTCACGAATGAGCCTTTTTGGGACTGAATAGTGACAGGCAACGAGAAATGGCTTCTCTATAAAGAAGTCAAGCACGGAAGACAGTGGGCAGGGAAAGGAGAAACACCGGCATCCCAAGCTAAAGAAGGTCTTCACCCACTTAAGGTGTTGTTATGTTTTTGGTGGGATGTGAAAAGTTTAGTTCACTTGGAACTTTTAAGCCCAAATCATATGATAGCAAAGGAGATCTACTGGGAGCATCTTGGGTGGCTTAAGTCAGCGCTAGAAGAAAAACAACCATCTTTGGTTTCAAGAGGAAAGGTGGTCTTCCATCAGGATAACGTTCGTCCACATACAGCTCGATGTCTCACCCACCACAATCGCCAGACATTGCCCCATCTGATTATAATTTATTCCGCAGTTTTCAAAATCATTTGGATAGAAAAAATATGAATACTGTAGATGGGATCAGAACAATGCTGGAGGAGTATTTTTCATCACGGACAAATGAATTTTGGAAGAGGGGCATTGGAAGCCTACCAGATAAATGGAAGAGCACAGTAGGAAATGAAGGAGAGTATATTTTAGATTAAAAAATAACTTAGTTTATCTTAATTTTGAAAAATAAAGTATAAAAAAACCGCATTATTTATGGGAAGACCCAACACACATACGCACACACATATGTATATATATGTATGTATGTATGTATGTAGATATGTGTGTGTATGAGTGTGTAAAAGAAAGAGGGAGAAAGATTGATAGAAATTAGAAATAGTGGAAGAGAGAAAGATGGGAAGAGAGAGAGAGAGAGAGAGAGAGAGAGAGAGAGAGAGAGAGAAAGAGAGAGAGAGGGAGAGAGAGAAAGAGAGAGAAAATCCGTACTGTGGTTGATGTGATCAAGTAAGTTCTGTCGAAGATGGTGATCCTGTACCACCGGAGTCCAATGACTGAAACCAGAAAGCTTGGTTAATTTAACAATGAAAAATTATCTTACCTTGACCTCTCGATATTGCACTGTAAACCAGATTAATATCGGAATACAGCACATGATTAATCCTGCAATTCCTAGAACAATGCTTCTCAGAACCCAGTTAAGTGCTAAAATGCATGGACTTCCATCAACACATGTCTCGCAGCCTGGCGCACAAGGGAGGCAAGCGAAACTACTATAATAAGTGTTTGGTTCTTTCTGTTGATAAAAACAAACATTCAATTAGTGGCGTATAAAAGAATATTTTTCATGATTTTGTCAATTATTTCGGTAATCTATGTTCATTTATGAATTATTTTAAATTATGAAATTCAAGTTAATTACTGTGTTAGTTCATGATATGATAGTGCCACTATACAGTATGCTATAATAAGGATTTCTCATAGTCGTGGACTCCGTAGTGACCTTGCACATATTCGACGGACTTCAAACCCACTTAGGTTAGGGTTTTAGGGTTAGGGTTTTAGGGTTAGGGTTTTAGGGTTAGGGTTAGGGTTTTAGGATTAGGGTTAGGGTTTTAGAATTAGGGTTAGGGTTAGGGTTTTAGGGTTAGGGTTGGGGTTTTAGGGTTAAGGTTAAGATTTTAGGGTTACGGTTAGGGTTAAGGTTGGGTTTTTAGGGTTAGGGTTGAGATTTTAGGGTTAGAGTTACGGAAAAATGTGAAAAATGAAGAAATTGGAGGGGGAGGGGGGCAAAAATGTCTATCTGAAAATAGTAGCTGAAAAACAGGAAAAAAAAAGCAGTAGAAATGCACGAACAATTGTGGTGGTGCCATGAAGTAAACATGCTTCAGATACACTCGTTTATTCATACAAACGTAACAGATGAATTATGTCATAAATAACAGTGACAAACGAAATATTCACCGCCGGAAGTTGTTGACAAACAACAGTAGTAATTTTATTCAGCTGAATACACGTCATTGATTGGTTACGACAACTTTAACACGAAATAACTTTGAAAATACAAAATTTTCCCAACAGCACTAAGAGTAAAAGATGTTTTATATGACACATTCTACCAGTGTCCGAAGTTTGAAAGTGTTTAGTTACAAAAAATTAATTTCTCGATGTGCCGTTCAAAGGGGTCGATGTTATCGACTCATCCTGCTCCTCCAAAATTGCTGCCAAATTTGAAACCATTATTATTATTATTATTATTATTATTATTATTATTATTATTATTATTATCATTATTATTATTACTAAGGCAGAATTGTTAGCACACCGGGCGAAATGCTTAGCGGTATTTCAATTGCCGCTTCGTTCCCAGTTGAAATTATTATTATTATTATCAGAATGGCAGAAACATTAAAATACCGAACTAAATGCTTTGCGGTATTTAGTTGCAAAAAAATTAGCTGCTGAGTTTGAATCCTGTCTAGATTTCCTTTCCTCCTTTTGGAGTAATGTTTTTGCTAGTTTTATCATGCGTAGCATTGGGCTTAGGTTGGAAGGCTTTATATCATTAGCAGATTGGCTTCTATAACCATGTCCACAATAAATCTAAAATAATCATTGCTGCTATTAATGGTTTTTCAAATGCGTTGTATTTATCAAATGCATTTACAGAAGAGAAATTTAACCGATTTAAGTCAATCGCTATGAATAGAGTGATAAGTGTCTTATTTTATCCACAGTATCCAACTTTCTTTACTGCCCACAAGGGGCTAAACATTAAGTCGATTACATCGACCCAGTGCGTAACTGGTACTTAATTTATCGACCCCGAAAGGCAAAGTCGATCTCGGCGGAATTTGAACTCAGAACGTAGCGGCAGACGAAATATCGCTAAGCATATCGTCCGCCGTGCTAACGTTTCTGCCAGCTCGCCGCCTATCCAACTTTCTTTAGTCGTAAATAACATTTAAAAACTGCTTATATCCAGAGATTGCTACAATCAATTGCTCTTACTCTCTACAAATCTATACCCATATTCTGATGTTATTACTTCTTAGCTGTCGTAGGACATGTTTTCTATTTGTTTTCCTCATCTTGGATTTTTACTACATAAAGACTTAGGAAGTTATTTCATATTTTTCTTTTCCTAGTTTTAGAGAAAAACAGTTTAATTTACGAACCAAAAAGAGGAAAAAAAAATTATTAATGATATGGACCCTCAATGCGGCAACGCTCTCCAAGAAAAACGAACATTTAAAACTGAAAGAAAAAAAATCCCGTTCGTCAGCGAATACACGTATTTCACAGGTAAAAAATAGCAATTTTCTCACAAAAAATAACATTATTGTGGGCTATTTCAACGACACAATTAATAATACTTTCTACTATAGGCAAAAGGCCTGACATTTGGGAAAGGGAGATATTCAATTACATCAACCCCAGTAGTCAGCTGGTACTTACTATATCGACCCCAAAAGAATGAAAGGCTTGCTGACACAATTAATAATGACAACAAATATTTTGTCAAACGAACGAATGAGTGGAGAAATTGATAACTGTTTCATATAAACTAATTATTTTGTGTATTTTATTTATTTATTTATTTATGTGTTTCAGCCAAGTGGCTGCGGTCATGCTGGTGCACCACCGTGAATATATATTTATGTAATATAAGATTTTAATGCATAGGTATATTGTATAACATCACTGCCCATCTCCTCGTTATAAAAGTTTATCGTACACTTACCAATACACTTTTGTATCCACTTAAAAACAAATCAGTTGTACTTATAAATGGGTCCTGTGGCAAAACTATTATTACTATTATTGGTGCCAGAGCTGGACGTGTATTTCGGAGCGTGTTTACCTCTAAAAAGATTGTTATTGTTACATTTTATTGCAATAACTTGCGATTAAGTTAATCTAAACCATATTGGTCTGATTAACAGTAGTATTTTTTTTTTGCCACATGGAGCAAAAATCACTCGAAAAGATAGATTTATTTTCCTTTCAAAATTTGCAAAATTTAATATGGCGTCATCGTCTTTCTCAGCGAGTCAACAAGTGAGGGAAGTAGGAGGAGATGTAGAACGCGAAATTGTCTTTTGCCGTCACATGCCCCACTCACTCTAGGTGTAAATGATAGTGGTAGTAGCAAGAGGAGTAGCAACAGCAATGACAACAACAACAGCAACCACAGTGGAAGTGTCAGGAGTAATGAGAATTCGATCAAGGAAGCAAGAAATATAACTGACAGCAGCCAATTGTGCAAGGAAAATATCACTACGACCACCACTACGACCACCACTACGACCACCACACAAATCAGTAAAATTTCGAACAAAGAAAGAGGAGGTTCAAATAAAAATAAAGTTTCCTTCGCAAAAGATACAAATAAGTTTGAAAGTATGTCGTTAGAAAGAACATTTAAAGGAAGCTGAGAAGATTATAAGATGCGAAGAAAGAAAGGCCACACTAAATGTGCTTCAAAAGCTGCTAGATGCAACCGAAAAAACACAAAAACAATAATGTACAGATGTCTGTCCATGAAAATAAGACTGGAAAAAATATCATCAAATCAAGCTGAGCTCCTCCTCAAAAGTATATGGGGAGATGTCAGCTTTGTCTGCCACGCCCCAAAATTCGGCTACATCAAGGTCATATTCCAGTCGGGATCACTAGCACAAAATCACTCAACTATCTTATTAAAAATGGGGGAGTTCATTTTAATTTCCATCTATCTGGGACAGAGGGTGATTCGAATGAAAAGAAGTAACAGCACCAGAAATCAATTTCTACTGGGTAGTAAAAGCTATGGTGCTGGAAGATCCTAGAAACCCCCTAGAAATCCAAAAATCCCAAAAGAACTGGTTTGGAATAAGGTTGGAAATTCTACTGCAAGTAAAACCAGAAACTGTAGAGAAAATTCCCGACCTAATAGAAATCCCTGGAGGCCAGCATCTGCGGGTGATCGTGGAAGGAAGGAGACCGGGATGTTACTTCTGTGGCGATTCAGGTCACACCAGGAAAGAAGGAAAGGGGGGGAAACATAGCCGCAGCAACCACTAACACCACTACAACTACAACAACAACAGACACCACAACAAGGGCAGCAGCAGCAGCATCAACATCACCAACAGCAGAAACAAATAACGGCACCGACAGAGACAACTGGGCACAATAGCATTCACAAAACCACTACAGCGCTGGCAGCAGCTGCAGCTACAACAACGACTGAAGAGGAAGCAATTGCATATCGTCAAACAGAATGCCCACCAGCAGCAGCAGTAGCAACAACTGCATCACAAACAGCAACAATAACGGCAGAAACAGAAAACTCCCCACCAAAAATAATGACAACACCATTAACAAGGCCAATAGTAAAACAAATACCTGTAGAAGAAATAACCCTCTCCCATTTGGACGACGAAAACGACGGCAATAAGGAGGGACAGGCATGGCAAACAGTGACACGAAAAGGAAGGAAAAGACGGAAGAGCATAAACGATAACCAAAGACGAACAGACAGGTACGAGAAAATGGAGGAGGGAACGAACAGTAACAACAGCACACCATGTATAAACTCACCTACACACACAGGCAACAATAACATCATCCCCGGCACTACCACCACAACCTCTACAACCATCACAAACACAACATAGCCTACATACACAACTGATGGACTGCATTCCCCCAAAAGATCATAAACTAGACATTATAAATCTCACGGCTATAAGCACAAAAAAATAACGAATAGAACACATCCACAAACACATGGATATTAATGAATCCAATTATGTCACACCAACCACAATTATACCCGCACACATGAAAATATTCAAAACTATTCAGAGTGACTACAAAATTTTGAAATCTAGGTATCTCCAGTTTGTAGGAGACTTTCAAAAGGACCTTAATATCAGATTTTACAAGGAACCGCTGGGGAAAAACCCACATCTAACGATAGGGACGGAGTAGGCACACCCACCCCCCTACAAAGCTTTGGTAAGTGACTCTCTCCTACTTTCATACATTCCCATCGTCCAATATGGTATTGCTTAGAGTAAGCAGTATAAATGTACGCGGCCTGGAATCGTCATGGAAGCAACGTCGCTTGCTCACTGACCTCAGGTGACAAAAATTTGACGTAATAGCTACCAGTGAGACTAGGATCTCGGACACGCGCGTCTTAGAGCTAATTTTCGATGATTATGAGATCTTTGCATCTCTTAGTCGACTGAGAATGGTGGGTGGGGTGGCGGTGTTGTTAAGAAAAGGCCTGGATCTCGAGATACGGTCGGTCTTCCTGGACCCGGAATGTTGGATGGTGGTCCTGGACGTGAATGATAACGTGACTGGTCGCTGTGTATGCACTGACCGGAGTGGGACAGCCGGATTTCTTTAGATACTTGAAAGTCTTTCTTGGGACGTCTTAGTGTTAGTAGGCGACTGGACGCCATCTTGGATACACGTGTGAATTGGGTGGGTTTAGCCTACAGGAATGAGGGGTGCGCAAACCTCGCAAACATACTCAGTCGTTTCCGATTGGCAGACAAGCTCAGACTGAATTTCCCAAATACTTCAATGTAGACGTGGGCAAATAGATAGGGTATTTTGTCGGCCAGCATATAAGGATAGCATAGGTTGTCCACAATTATGAAGTTGTCTGCTATGCGGACCACAAATTTGTGATCTGTATGGTCGACCTAGCTAAGCTCCATAGGCAGGGCCCCGGGTACCGGATTAGTAAGTTAGTCCATCGAAAATGGACAGGTGCAGTCATCAACAACCAATGGTGGGCAGCCCTAAAATAGGCGGTTAGAGTAGAAGCAGTAGGATCTAGCAGGGAATTAGTGATAGAAAATACTAGGGTAGAAGGAGAACTAGTTAGGAAATTAAAAGACGCACTCAGTAGTGACACAGCGACCGACGTGCTGGCAGCGAGTTTGGTTCTTAACCAATTCTTCCACAGGTTGCATTGTCAGAGCTAGGCTAGTGCTCTAAGACACTAGGGAATGAAAACCGTTCGATGGGCCCGAGTAGGCGAGGCGCAACGTGGCAAGAAAACCACAATTTGGTCTTTGATGGGTCAGGATGGGTGCATGCAGATTTGTATGGAATTTCAGCGGCACTTTGCTGAACTGTACGAGGCTCGCGGTGGTTCGCGGCTTTCGGCCAGGAATGTGGAGTTCTGCGAAATGTCGATAACAACAGAAGGTATACGTGACACACTAGACAGTTGCACGTGGGAGACGTCTCGGGATTGGATGGTCTGCCCTTCGAACTATATATTCATATGCCAGACATGTTCGGTGAGATGTTGGTAGATGTCTATCGCAACTGGCAACAGAACAAGAGAATCCCCAGATGTGCGAGCCAAGGTGTGGTGCGCTACTGAGAAAGGGTTCGAACAAGGGGAACATTGTTGATAACTTTAGGCTTGTAACTCTGCTAAATGCAAATTACAAAATTTTGGCCAAGGTGTTAGCAAAGAGGTTGGCGCTTGTGGCCAAACTGATGGTTGATGTGTAGACTTGCGCTATCCCCAACAGATCTATCCGCGACAACCTCCACATCACGCGATACATCATAGAGAGAGTTGGTAAGGAACCTGGCATGGGTGGGGACCTAATCAATTTGGATCAGTCGAAAGACTTCGATAGGACCGACCATCGGTACTTGAAGGCTGCACTTATGGCGGCTGGCTTTTGGTCCCGTTTTCAGAGGCTGGATGGCTGCAATGTACAGCAACATCTATTCGGTGGTCAAAGTAAATGGCCATCTGTCGGAATCGTTTAGCATCGCCCGTTCGTCGACGATGTCGTATGCGGATGATGTCACCGTGATAGTCTCGGATGTCTCTGAAATAGAGATGACCGGCACCATCCTAAGGGAATACGAAGCGGTGACAGGAACAATGATTAACTAGGAGAAAACAGGCTGATGCACTTGCTCTTCTGCTTCTTGTGGAAGGGAAGGGTACCGCTTGTCAGACGGTCCATTTGCTGTCAGCACGCGTTGCGTGGAGGACTGGGCTTGCTGCGGCTGATGATGTGCAGACATGCACTGCAGCTGCAAAATCTCCAGCGATACCTTAGCACTGCGACATGCGCCGAGGCTGCGACATCTCCAGCGATATCTCAGCAGTGAGCAAGTGTGATGGCCGTTTGTTAGACACGCTTTTCCGCAGCTTGTCTCCTTGACGGAGACCTCAGGCGAAGACCTCAGGCGAAGACCGAGACAGGGCGTTTGACACCTAGAATGTCACCAAGCGCTCAAATCCCTCGGGCAGTACGGTCAGTGGACGTTCTACTTTGGAGTTCTATAGAAGATTAGTGGAAGGCAAGAGCGACGATGATCTATGAGAGACTCTGGGCTTTGAGAGCGATCAACTGGCTGGTCTCTTCCGGAGGACTTTCGGATCGGGGCCTATGGATAATTTCCCGAAATCTCTGGCTTGAGCAGTGCTACCGGGGGGGGGGGGCGCTGCTGGTTCGTGCTGTCAGACGGTCTTGTCCGAGGTGAATGCGGAACGAGGAAACCGTTCCGTATGCACTAGTACAGTGTGTGCTCATTGCTGACTTGTGGAGCTTCGTCGAACAGTTATTTCCATGCGTAGAACGGATTCGGCTATCATGTAACTCCACATTGCATTTGTCCTGTGTTGTCCATAATGTTTTTTTTTATGTAAACACTAGTGGTTAATAAAGAAATCATCATCATCATCATTATTATTATTATTATTATTATTATTATTATTATTATTATTATTATTTCCATTTTTGCTTCTGAAAGATCACAGAGTAGTTTAGTTAATCTCCTGCATTTCGTGACGCTTTTGCAAAATAAAAAAGAACTATGGCTAAAAAATTCTCGTTTAGTTCTTCAAAACCTAGTACTGTTGAATTTTTAGACATAAAAGTTAAGTTTTCAGTCGGTCGAATAGTGACAGATTTATTTTGTAAATCCGCGTCATTTGACATTTACCTTCACTGCCGCTCTGATCATCCACATAATACAATTATTAAATCAAATCCAAAATCCCAGTTTTTGAGGATAAAACATATTTGTACTGACATAGGGGAGTATTGGAAACATGCCAATGCTTTTGTACGCCATTATGTCAAACGCGGTTACAATGAATCATGATTAAAAGAAATTGCAAATGACATAGCTAGTACCTTTATTATTTTTGCAACACTACTTTCATTGTTCAACGATACATATGTAGACCAAAATATTTTTCAATAATTTTAAATGTCGGGAGAATTTCAAAGTCATTAAAAAAATTATGCGTACTAGCCAACAATATACAGCTTAAGCGTGAGCCGAGACAAAGGTTATCTGATTCGGTTCTTTTTATCTATGCCGTCAAGAAAGAGTAACCGCAAAAGTTAACATTTTATTGTCACTAAAATTATTATTTCGGTATCCTCTCTAAAGAAACTGTGTGGACCAGGCAATCAGATGTTGTACATTGCTGGTTACCATGGACTTCCTCGTAATGTTTAACTTTTGAATGATGCCATCCGAATATAAGATGAAGCATAAAAATCTTCAAAATATACCGGTATGGAGACAAATACGGCATAGCTCAAGACCACTCCACTATTTTCGAAAATCATGCAACTATGAGCGCATAAATAGTTATAGGAAGATGGTGGTGCGTGTGATGATGGACTTATTTTCATATTTGAGTATGCAGAGTGAGAATAGGAAGTATAGTTCTTTGGTTTGATCCTATTCCCAGCAGGCGTCCTCAACACACATAAGCACATGTATGTATATGTGTATATATATATATATATATATATATATATATATATATATATATATATATATATATATATATATATATATATATATATATATATGCATGTATATATTTGTGTGTGTCAGTATTTGTCCCACTGCCATCGCTTGCAAACCGATGTTGTTGTGTTTACGTCCTCGTAACCTACCGATTCGGCAAGAGAAGACAATAGAATAAGTACTAGACTTACAAAGAATAAGTCCTGGGGTCGATTTGCTCGGCTAATGTTGGTGCTCCAGCATAACTGCAGCCGAATGATTAAAAGAAGTAAAAAGAAAAGAAAAAAAGAATATATATATATTCCTATATATATATATCAAATCACTTCTAAAAAATAACCGTACGTAGCATTGCATTAAATAATATAATAAATGCACAAGCAAATAGGGAACAGACACAGAATGTCACCAAATCCTCATCAGTTATTGGCCAGTGGATCAAACATAATTTCGTGCTTTCACGACAGTGTTGCCAAGAGGAAAATCCTATCCTGGAGGATTAATAGAGAGACTGCGAAATTCAATATTATCGTTAAGGTATGAAATTGCGTTTGACCCTCTGGCCGATAACTAATGAGAATTTGGTGACCTTCTGTGTCACTTGTTTGTTTGTGCCTTTATTATACGTTTTTTTACTTATATATATGTATGCATGGATGCATGTATACATGTATGTATATTTGTACGTGCGTGTGCGCTCGCGCGCGTATGTATGAATAATATTTAACTGGAGTTAGTTCAAAAATTAACTTCATTTTTCATCAGGATTTTGGTGTACGAATAAAGATTTGAAATTTGTAACAACTATGACAATTTGCTGGAATCAGCGTGGCATTTTATCCCCTCTTAATGTCGATATTGTCAATATTAAGTTAGGCACTCGGATCAAACTTAATTGAATTACACGTTTCTGTTGAACAAGCTTTGAACTATAGAGACAATATATTAAGATCTTTTTGACTAAACACCATCATCAACATAAATATAAACTAGTGTCTTACGTTGTGTTATAAGGGTTTCTAATATATGCGGTTTAATGATATATCTGTTGGTACGAAATTGGCCTATTACTATTTCAAACTGAATCGGCAATCCTATTACTGAAACTAGTTACCTGGACTAGATCATTAATATTTTAAGGAATAATTTTCATTATCAGAATTCAAAGTTCCAGTTTAACGGCTGTTTGCATATTACCGATTCCCTATTCGTGGTAATTCAATACAGGAATATCCAATTTAGTATTAATAGTCATTTATATGAACCTGTGAATATTAAATGTTAACAGATAAATAAAGGTTTCCTAAGCTATCAGTTTTATCGCAATTGTCGGTTATCTCTTAGATACATTTCATCAAAGTTATCTATGAATGAATAGTTCCTTTCTATTAGGTTTAACATACAATACGTTAACACAGAAATATATTTGAAGCTCGAAATAATTACAAAACAAACGCTCTTTTTAATTAACGTCTCTTTTAAGTTCGCCACTGCATTTTCTTCCTACTAATCTCTCAAAAGAATTTTCTTACCAGTCTCTCTCTCTCTTCCGCTCACTCACTCACTCACTCACTCACTCACTCACTCACTCACTTATTCAGTCACTCAGTCACTCACTCACAAAAATACACACACACACAAACGTTCTCTCTCTTTCTGTTTGCTTCTTTCTTTCTTTCTTTCTTTCTTTCTTTCTTTCTTTCTTTCTTTCTTTCTTTCTTTCTTTCTTTCTCACCCTCTCTTTCTCTGTATGCTTGTTTCTTTCTTTCTCTCTCACCCTCTCTCACTCTCTCTTCATGATCCACACCTGTTTTACACGTTCCGGTGATCATAGCCATTCATGCCAGAGTCTGAAGATCCTTGTTTTTTCTTAGAAAATATGCAGCAGAGATTACTCCGTTGCTTTCTGCCTGTATATTTACGGTTTGATCTGCTAGTCCCTATTTTTGTGAGCATATCCTCGAAGTGCAGTGCTTGTTTAAACTTCAAGCAGTGTGAATGAGTCATATAACGTCAGTGTAAGCCCACACACCTGCGAATCTACGTGACATGTCTAGCGTGCCATCATTCCTCCGAGTTCTGTATGTCATTTATTATATGACACATGACCTGACTTGACGGCTACTAGCACCCCGTGCCAGTCGGACTTGGGAATAGGGATGAATAAAGCATAACTTCCTATTCCCTTGAACCCTCAACTCCCGAAATGGAGCCGCAGTTTCATATTTTGCTCAGGATCATCCTTTGCATTATTCTTTCCAGTATTGTCATTCCTGTTATACTTTGCTCTAGTTAACTGATAATTAGTTTGACTTAACAACTGAAAATTAAGTAAGAGGAAGGAAACAACAAAAAAGAAAACGATGGAAATTGCAAAGATTAAAATTACAAAACAAGAATAGAAAAGAATTCGCGAAAATTTATGATGAAGAAAATTTAAGAAAATCAAATGAAATAAATCATAGCAAGGAAATTAATGTTTATAAGGGTTTAGTTGAATAAATAACAGAGAACGTTTAATTTCGTTTATATTTTTAATTGATCGTATTTAAATGACGCCATTTTTACATTATATATTTTTTCTTTAGCGTTGTTACGAGGTTTGAAGATTGGCGATTAATTTGGAAGCAGTCGAAAACAGATGACGATAGTCTTGCATAATTTCAGAATCTTAAATGATTTCTCTTCTGCTTCTGTTCAAATACTCGAAGAAAACAATGAAAAAAGTCTATATTCATCATATTTTGTTTAAATTATAAGAAATTTTTTTCCATGAAACTGGAGACGGGTGAATTTCTATAACCTGCGTGGAGGAACACCGATAAATTACACAAGACCTCACATTAAACAACAACAACAACAGCACATACTCACACAAGTAGACATCCCCTATCGCCCCCGGTCCCTGAAAAAGACATACGAGTAGGCTGACTTATTAATTATTTGTCAATATAAAGATTTCGTTTGTTGATATATAAGGCAGCATTGAACGGGGTTTAATTATTTTCAATATCGTGATATGTTGATCAATTATCTTTGATGTTACTGTTGTTTAGCCCCAGGTCAGCGGTGACTTTGAGCAATGTTTCCATATTTTATTTTTAGATGATAGATTGTGAGTTAAGCGAGTTTACCTGCCATATCTGGTAGGCTTAGAGTATTCTATCTTTGCGAACACTCAGATAAACAATTGATATTGGTGTAAAACTACAAATTCGTATGGGGTGGGTATATAGTCAATTAAAAATCTACTACAGTATAACACTGGTACTTATTTTAACGATACACACTATATATATATATATATATATATATATATATATATATATATCATATAATATAATATGATATAGGACTCCTTTCGGTCATGAATGACCATACGATTGTACCTAGAAAGTTTCCCTCAGAGGTAGAAGTCCACGTGAATACTATGGACATTTTTACTCCCTTACGTTTACTCCCTCCCCTCACTTAGTGGTCATTCTAATAGCTATTTTGTCTTAATAAGGTCAATCACACAGTAATTTCCCTTTGTTTAACGGTCATTTTCATAGCATTTTTCGATGGCCAGATAACTGAAGAGATGGTGGCGTGGGTTTGTTAAGAGGGGCTTTTTGTTTAAGCAGTTTACATGAAAGTGTTCAAAATAGGTAGTAAAATAAATTTATAATTATTTTAAGTTCATCAAAAATCATGGTTGTATAGAAGGAATCATAGGGAATCATATTTAAGTATTTATACAGAATTTTAGAGGAATGACCAACCTTTCCCTCCTTCATCTTCTGTCTTGTAGTGTGTGTATGAGAAATGTTTGCTAATTTTAGAAATAGTGTGGGAGTTGGTTGGTAGTGGAGAGAATTGTGGAATCAAAAGGATTTTTTTGTTTCTCGGCTAGTCTGTAATGGTTCAGTGGTTTTTGGGATTGGTCTTGATGATGTGAGTGTGTGTGTTTGTGCGTATATATATATATATATATATATATATATATATATATATATATATATATATATGTCTATTTTCAAGCCCTCTTTCCCATATATATGCATATATGAGAAAATATTGAGCAAGTGTCTTCTACTATAGCCTCGGGCCGACTAAAACCTTGTAAGTGGATTTGATAGAAGGAAAATGAAAGAAGCTTGTCATATATATATATATCCGAGCATATTTCCTTTATTTATAAGAAACCATTAGAGCCATGTTATCAGGTCATCCCATAAGTTCTGTCAGATTTTAACTTTTTTAAAATTGAATGTAATTTAATAGTATTTAAGAATGTCTAATGGAATTAAAAATTACTTTCATGCATTTGTGTACATTTAAACTAATTAAATATTATTTTACAGAATAACAGAATTAAAATTTCTTTGATTAAAACCCTTTCTAACATGAAAGTATCCAAAGAGCATTTGAGGCACATAATGCTTTATGAGTACAAAAAAGGAAACTCTGCAGCCAAAGCGACTCGAAACATACACTCCGTTTATGGGAAGGAGTGCTTGAATGAAAGAACTCGCAGAAGATGGTTTGGAAAATTTAGAAGTGGAGATTTCAGCCTTGAAGATGAAGATCGAACAGGATGTCCAGTTGAGTTTGATGATAAGCTCCTTGAGGCATTACTTGAAGAAAATCCTGCATTATCAGTTGAAGAATTGGCAATAAAGCTTTGTTCAAACCATACAACTGTTCATCGTCATCTTCAACAACTTGGAAAGTTTCCTAATCTTGAAAAATGGGTGCCTCATGAATTGTCCGAAAGCAACCACAAGTCCCGAGTTGACATCTGCTCTTCTCTCCATTCTCGCGAACCCATTTCACCCTTTTTGGATAGACTTGTGACTGGTGACGAAAAATAGATCTTCTATCGAAATGTTAAACGTCGTAAACAGTGACTTGGTAAAAGAGAAAAAGCTCTACCACAACCGAGAAGGGAACTTCATGGGAAAAATGTTCTTCCCTCTACCTGGTAGGATTGGAAAGGAGTAATTAACTTTAAATTGTTACCACCTAATGCAACAATCAATGCTCAAGTCTACTGTCAACAATTAGAAGGTTTGAACCAAGCTTTGAAGAAAAAAAGACCCACTTTAGTGAATCGAAAAGGTGTGATGTTTCATCAGGACTATGCGTGACCCCACAAGTAAAGATCACATTGCAGAAGATCGAAGAGCTTAGTTGGGAAAAAATTCCTCATCCACCTTATTCTCCCGATTTTGCTCCTTCAGACTACTATTTGTTTCGTAGTTTACAGAATCATTTGGAGAACATAACTTTCGCAAGCCAGGAGGAGGTCGAAACTGACATTTCAGAGTTCTTCGCTTTGAAACCAAAAGAGTTTTACATTGATGGGATTAAAAAGCTTGTAAATAGATGGAAGGAAGTCATAGATAATCAGGGAAAGTACATTGATGATTAAATTTCAATTAAATATAACATTTGATCACTTATTTTTTTATTCAAAATTCGGATAGAACCTATGGGATGACTTGATAGATGCTAGGCATCTTTGAAGCTGAAATACAAGGTAGACTTTTAAAATTAACGGTAATATATGTTGAGAAAGTTTTTTGTTTTACCAGTACAATAATAAAACTAACATCACAAGTCAATCCCCAAATTATATTAACTTAAATTCTTTTCTACTATAGGCACAAGGCCTGAAATTTTTGGCGAGGAAGCCAGTCGATTAGATCGACCCCAGTACGTAACTGGTATTTAAATTATCGACCTCGAAAGGATGAAAGGCAAAGTCGACCTCGGCGGAATTTGAACTCAGAACTTAAAGACACGAAATACCGCTAAGCATTTCGCCCGGCGTGCTAACGTTTCTGCCAAGTTTTTTTTTTTTATTATCAAAACTACTTTTAGAAGAAAATTTACGTATCATAATCTCAATGGCTGATAGATACACATAACGGAGACGATAGAGGCCAATCAATATCAACTAGAAAGAATAACGTGTTTTTACTGTATGGTAAGTGATCCAAATCGAAATAGAAACTTAAGAGATGATATTCATTGAAGGGTATTTCTCACGATAATTCAGGCAACAAATTGAATAGTCTGAGCAAGTAAAGTTTTCTGAAGAACATTCGTACTGAATTTCCCTCCTTTATTATTCACTAATATTAAACACGCCATCTCTTTCTGGTAGTGGCGGTAGAAACTAAAAGAAAAAAAAAACTGTTTTGGAGAAAAGGAGTTATTAGTGTATAAAGTTAATGCCCTTCTCCAGTGCTATTTGTGACGTAACTGAAATAAAGCATCTATAAAAGGAGAGTGAAACTAGGTTATGAACTCTTATGTTGTGCTATTTGCACTGTTCAGAAAAAAAAATGTACAAAGCACGTCTTTCAACAGTACTTATTTACGACAAAGGAGATCGGATCAGCTGAAGTTATATTTTTACCGATCAAAGAGTATCTGAAGGTATAAGAACTGCCAAACTTTTCGATCGCTGGTTGCTGGCTGTCTTGTTGACTCAATTACGACTTATAGAAGGAAGTATAAGAAGTCATTACTAATACTTCCGTTTATTATTGTACAAATTTTCATGAAGCATATCACTTAGAGGAGAAAAGGAGTACCTCATATCTATTTTAAGGGCCTGTGAGACCAGAAACTTGGGCCGAATGTTTGCAACAGAAAATATTCTACTTAAGACACCTAAGAACCAAGATATGGTGTTTAAACTGGTCGATGGATTAAATCTACTACACGAAAATAGGAACATTTTCTCTGACGTGATTCTAACCAGTTTGCATCTACAAAATTCCATTCTAGGTCAACCTGAAATTGTAGTTGGAGGCCTTTTCCCAAAGTATCACATTGTAAGATCGCACCCGAACTATGCAGTTGTTAAGTGAACTTCTTATCCATACGGCCATACTCGGTAAGAAAGTTTATAGCAGTTTTGTTAAGTGGAAAATCTATGCATTGTTATAGAATCAGTTTTAATATTTTTATTAAATGCTTCGGTCATCTGTATACAAGTTTCATTTCAGGTTGTACTATCTCACGTTATAATTGCCTCGGACAAATGCCCAATCATTACATAGTCAACTCGAATCTCTGTGACCACGCAATAAATTTTTGATTTTCTCTTGAAAGATTGATATTTTTTTTATTCAGAGTTCTTTGAAAATTATGCTAGCAGTTTAATATTTTCTAAATCTCATTCTTTTACTGGTTATTCATAGTAGATACTGCCAAGAAATCACTTCGCATGAACAATCTTTTACATTCAATTTTTAAAAAAAGCTAAGAAAACTCTCAAGTTTGTGTTTTATACCATTGCATACCAAATCGCGATGTGAACTTGTCTGTCAAAATTCTGTCATCTCTTATCTGGGATGTAAATATTATATAATGTAAGTCAATAATGAATTTAGAATTCTATCTCGTATAAATATTAGTAGACGAGAAGAAACAGACGAACAGACAATCTAATTCACTACTAGAGTAACGTCTCCTTTAACGAAGATAAGTCGATTGGAATAATGATTTATTTTCAAATTAATTAATTTGACGATAAAGCGGTGCATCTGTAATATCGAAGAGAACTAGTGAAAAGCTATGTGGCCACATTACGAAAATATTAAGCTTTTATACGTGTGAAGTTATTTAATAAGCCGTAAACAAGTTTTATTATGTTTATCCCACACAAGTTAATTAAGATATGATTGTGTTGGTATGAGAAAGTTCTGTTTATAATATTTGTGTCTTAGAATCTACAGTAATTCTCTCTTTTATAAAAGACCCGGTTATACAATGAAATATGAATTGATCAGTGTTTATTTAATTAAACGCATTCAATAAAAAAAGAATTGTATCGGAGTTATTAAAGTGTACGTTCAGTTGGCCCAAGATTCGTTGTTTCACATCCCATCAACAATACTTCGCTATGCCCTTCGTAAAGATTGCCCAATATTTACATCAGTAAAATTCTTATTAAATTAATGCACCAATTAATGTTTAATTAATTAGTGTTTTGCTATCTTGTAGTATTGGGAAATAAATCCAAGATTGACCATGCGATAGAATATTTCTTGAAGTAAAGCAGAAATATATTTCAACTGCTAGCTGTTTTGGAAGCTATTTTAAGCTTTAACAATGTGATCTGTAGAATTTATGGCAACACTAATTGATGAAGAGAGGAAAGCATGATTTACTAGATAACACAATACGTTAACGGATTTCATTGGCAAATAACTCTGATGAATTCAACATAAGGGTGAAGTTGGGAATTAAGACGTATACAAGATATTGTTATAAGATAATACTATTATATATCTCTAAGCTACAATTCACACACACACACACACACACACACACACACACACACACACACACACACACACACACACACACACACACACACACACACACACACACACACACACACACACACACACACATACACACACACTTTTATATTATATATAATGTATATGATATATAGTAATAGGATATAATAATATATAAGAAATTGTAAGTAATATACTTACTCTCTTTGCCTTTTCGTATTCGTGTTCTACGTCAGTGCCGAAGAAATATCTATGTTCTGCTGTAACATTGGGGAAGTAGAAAGAATCTTTGCAAACACATCGGTAAGAACCTCTTCGAAAACCGAGTCCTCTGATGGGAATACACTAGGCAGAATAGAAAAAGTCACTATAAGACATACAGCGTAACTTTAGGATATTACATATACATGAGTAGGTAAAAAATTATGCGCACTCTTCCTTCTGTAATTTATTAACAAAAATAAAAAAAACAAAAAAGCAGTGGTTCAACAATTACACCATTTTCGATACACTTCTTTTAGTGGTCCACAAGCTTGCTTATTCCAGTGGAGAAGGTTTTCGGCAGGTTGCGCATCCATTTGCTCAACGCTTCCTGTACTTCTTCGTCTGTAGCAAATCGACGACCGTGTAAAGGATGCTCGGGCGCTGTCCAAAGAGGGTGAAAGCGGAAGGAGCAAGATCTGGATGGACTTTATGCAGGCTATTCCAGCAACTCGAAACCCAGTTTTTCAGTAGTTTCAACAGTGTGGGTGACTGTATGTGGAATGCATTGCCCTGCAACAACACTTGTTTTAACAATAGACCTCGGCGTTTGGTGCAAATTGATGGTTTCAGTTTGTTGCTCAGTAGTTCACTGTAGCCTACACTGGTGATTGAATTTTATTCTCGCTGGCGTCTCCGGGTGTTTCCACTCCATACTCTGCTTTTTGAATCCTGGTTCGATGTGATGGACCCAGATTTCATTTCCTGTGACTACTCTAAAACGCTTCGCTTTCATCATTGTTGTGGTCGAGTAAGCGGTGTGTTGGCATCAGTATCGATCTCGCAAAGACTTTACGGAAGCAAAGCTTGCCGTGGATGATTTCTAATCGACTAGTTTTCAGAGAACATGGCACTTCATTGTTGGCTACTCGCCGATTCGCCAGAAACATCACTCGAACTTGTTGAATCTTCATGTTAGTGATGGAAGTTGATAGACGTCTTGCTCTCTCTTTGTGCTTTAGGCTTGTGTTCCAGATATGCTATGTCGATGGCCATGTCTGGAACGTCTTTGCGTATAGTCTGCTCGATCAAAGATAACTGAAGGTAAGGAACAACAATGAGAATAATTTCTACTGATATATATATATATGACACGAATGTCACAAAATGTTTTTTTTATAATACCCGTCTATAAATGAATTTCTACATACGAATTCTCTCTTCCGAAGAAGGCAATTGTAAAAAATAATACAAACTCAAAACAATGTAAAACACATAATGTTCTTATATAATATCTTCTTTAAAAAGAACTTAATATAAGATTTGCTTAGCGAGTCGGGTGGAACACGAGTTTTTCAATTTCATTAACTCCCAGTAGAAACTACTATAGCCGTTGGCGTGTGAAGTAATTCCAGTTTTGAATAGAAACTCAGTCGCAGTTTCGTGTCATCGTCAACATTTCACACTCTATAATATCTAAAGCTGAAATAGAAAATATATATTTTATCATTTAGGCAGAAATACTTCTAGAAAAGGCTCTGCTTCTCTCTCTCTACCACTTTCTGTCTCTCTCTCCCTCCTCTTTATATATATATATATATATATATATATATATAAATGGAACAAAAACGCAATAGAAGACAATAAAAACATTCGGATACATAGACGATACAAAGGCGGACAAGAGAAACAACAATATAGAAGGACAGGCAAAAAAGACGGGTCATTCGTGGCCTTCTTTCTTCAGTCAAGTACCAGACGTCACGACCATTTCGGGCAGTTAGACTTGAGCTGGTTCGATCTGGTTGCCCCACAAAAGTCTAAGCTTAGAACATTAGACCCCTTTGTAAGAAAGCTAGCGAATGTGTACGACAACGAAGACAAAAAACGGAGAACATGATACACAATTGCGAATACAAACAGCAAGAAATAGCAACAAGTGTCTTCGACTGAGAACGAATCAAATTGAGCTGGCGTGTATGAAGTGAAAACCTAAAGGCAGGAACATAGGATATGGACATAAGAGGTGTTGGCGGTCGGTGGTCAGGCCAAGAAAGAAAGATCATGGCTGATCGGACACCGATCACGTGGAAGGAGAAGGGATGGGTAGAGGGCAGCGGGATTAAAGGATCAGAAAAAACCAGAGACAAGAAAGGTACAGGGGAGATAAACGAGTAGGAAATAGTGGGAGTTAAAAAAAGAGAGGACCAAGAAATGTGAGATGGGGACCAAAAGATAGAGTAAGAGTCGTACAAAATTTAGATACATAGCTACTCTTAGGTGAGCACAAGTGTGTACGTACGCCGCTATATGTATATATAAATATAAAAATGAAACAAAAACACAATAGAGGATAATAAAAACATTCGGACAGATAGACGATACAAAGGCGGACAAGAGAAACAACGATTAGAAGGACAGGAAACTAAGAATATACAAGAAACAATATTTCGAGGGAAATACTAATACATCTAAGGATGTAGTCAATATTTTTTGAAATATTTTGTTTCCTCGGGATATGGAATAATATTTCTATAGAAATATAAACATTTCTGAAGGAGTAAACATTCACATGAGTGCATTAGAGATGTATACACATACCTAAGGTCGTGTACTACCCACTCAATGACTTTCGGGGGACGATAAACAAAGTTGGAATGTAAAGGAGAAAAAACTATTCATAGTTACTTTAAATGTAATGAGAAAAGGATAAAAACTATTTTTGTATCCAGTAATTCGAACTACGGTGTCTGAAAACGTATGTAAATTTATCTCAGATGAATTCAAATGTGAAGCTACTATGTTGTTTAATGAGTATCTTCTCAAGCCAGGGGCTTCAGCAACGAAATGCTCAACAACCTTAAAGCCAAAGTAAACATATTTTTTTTCTCTAATCACAAGAATCCATAAGATTGTTCGTTGTCTAAAGTTTTCTAGTTGTTATTCAAAGCAAATCTATCTATTGCACATAACTTTTACCAGCCGAAGAATTGAACTTAATGCCACCACTTCTGTGGCATTTACTAACTGCGGGATTCATTTAGAGCTTAATGAACAAGCTCAACCCTTAATCAATACTTAAGTTCCTTGGCTACGTAAATAAATAAATGATGGCGACAAAATACAAAATACCAATCCGTCGAGTATTATATGGTACCATATACACTTAGCTATCTACCGCCTGTCATGCATAGTTTGCATTATTCATACTTAGCCCTATTATATATTCTGCGTTTCGAGCATCACAGAAGTAAATATAAGTTTCTGAAAGGCCGAAATTGTATGCAGTTTCCTCTCCAAGTTGAAACCATTTCTTCAGCTTTATCTTGGTAATTTTGTTCACACAAGGACATTTATTGGTCTGAATTCCCATCTTCCATACTCTAAAATATAATTGGTATCTGCTGAGTCGAGAAAGAAACCAACGATTTTAAAGCTTCATTTAGAGATTCGCCAATAAGCAAATTTGTAAATTGGCACATGAAATTCTATATGTTTAACAATGTTTCACACAAACATTCTCTGCCTTTTTTCGTCACTGATTGATCCGGTTTCACCTGGTTAGAGACTGTCATGTCGAATTTCTGTCATTCTGCGAGCAGCTTTAGAAAAAACTCCTTTGTAGTTATCTGTTCATTACTATGAAACGAAAACCATTTTTCCCTTTAAGAAATATATTCTCAAGGGCCACACTTTATCGAAAGTTTATTTCAAGATAGAAATAAAAAGAAAATAAAGACAGCTTTCAAATAGTTTTAATTTTCCAGAAAATTTCTACGTAAATCACTGCAATTCCCCAAACATATAACAATTGATAAATAAAATTCTGAAACTCTTATAGCATAGTTTATGCGGAAAAATCAGGACAACACAAACAAGAACGGTTTTAATTAAAAAGTTTTTGCTCAAACACAACGAAACAACGTTATGGAAGACGAAAGTGAAACCTTATGATTGGCTGGGTGAGATGATAACATAATTTTCATTCTAAAGTGCTTGTCTAAAGTTTGGAATGTTAAATGTAGAAATAAAGTGATGAGCAAGGATCGAAGTCTAGATTTGTCTGCTACTCAAGGGTTTACGGTGGTATGGTACTGATGTGCTGATGAGGAAACTTGCTGTACATACATACATACATACATACATACATATAGTTTTAATATATACACATATATACATACATACGTACATACATATATTGTGGATACAATGAACAACTCATTATAAAAAATGAAAAAAGAACACAGGAGGGACACGGTGTGACTGTGTGTATGTGTAAAAATGCATAAATACATACATGTATATATATATATATATATATATATATATATATATATATATATATATATATATATATATATATATATATATATATATATGTATGTATGTATGTGTGTGTGTGTGTGTGTGTGTGTGTGTGTGTGTGTGTGTGTGTGTGAACCAAATAAGGTTAAAAAATTGATTAAGGTTGTTCATCGTTTTCTCAGTCTCAGACAAATGGCTAAAATTTTCCCTGTTTATAATTATACCATATGCTACATAAGCTATGCATGGCCATCCCCCCATAAGATGTCCGGTTCTCCTGAATATACTTGGAAGTTGTCGATCAGATAGCCATGTTCGATCTGTTGTAAGAATAACGAGTGGAAGGGAAATGGCGTGTCATTTGGTCGGTTGTGAAGGTGTCCAGAAATCTGGGAATTCTAAGGCTTACGATCGTTCTTTCGAACGTCGTTTGCATTCAGCTCCTACTTTAAAACAAATGTCTGAAAAAGTTGCTTTTAATTTACAGCCGTAATAAGCGACGTGGTGGCAAAATGTCTTTGTTGACTTACCTTTCACCCTTTTGGGGTCTATAAAATAAGTACTGGGGCCAAAGTAATCGACTGATCCCCGCCCACAATATGGCTGGCTTTGTGCAAAATTTGAAACCATAGAATAGCCATTAAAAAAGATAAAACCCTCCGAAAAGACTATACGAGATAATTAAGCAGAGGTGTAGAGAGATATTTACAGAGAGAGAGAGAGAGAGAGAGGGGGAGAAAGAGGGTGAGAGGTGGGAGGGGGAGGAGGGGGTGGGGTGAGGAGGGGGTGGGGGTGGGTGGGGTGAGGAGGGGGTGGGGGTGGGTGAGAGAGCTAATGTAGAAGTCTATGAAAGAAGATAAAATACTGAGTCGAGGAGGAAAAAAGGAAATGTAGAGTTAAATTGATAGTTTTTTGATAAAATGTTTTAGCAGTTAATTAGAATTAATTGTGACATCAGCAATCATAATTGCTTAAAAATATGATAATCTTTATTAGAAAGAAGGATTTAAAACTGGAAAAAAGCTCTCCGTAAGAGAAAGTGAAAAGTAGTAGCTACCAACTGAAGAAAATAATTTTGGAAGAACATTGAGCGGAAGACAGCATTAATATTTCTTAGATTTAGTTTTAGTTGATTTGCATATAATTCTTTCAGCGTTGTATTGAGTAAGACAATGTAGATTAATGGAATAACAGTGAAAGGGGAAAATGGTAGCGAGTGAAATACAATGTCCAATGGTTATTATTGACAGGATTTTAAAAGTATGTGCTGAAATGCTACCAACACCAACTTTACTTTTTAGCCATCTGGGTTTGATGAATAAAATACTATTGATACACTATAATCGATATTACCAATTATATTCCTTCTCTGTAAATATGTAACCATTTGGCAGTGCACACACACACACACACACACACACACACACACACACACACACACACACACACACACACATACACGGGGTGGGTGGGTGTTGTGGAAAATTTGTAAGCGGGCAAAATTAGTAATTTATGATTTCTCGTTGTTTTCACCTTGCCTGTTTGAAACCATTACATTGCAAGTATCATTTGTATAGTTGAATTATCTTTGGAAGTAAAAATTGGTCAGCATAGTTTTTGTTGAAGTTGAGAGAGTATGAAGTATAGACAGGTGGCAGATCCTCTTTTTTTCAAGAAAATTTTCCTCAGTTTTAACCCGATTGTAATTGAGGTTGCTAATTAATATTCTTTTCTCTGTTGGATTCTAAGTCAATTTTACCCACACTAATGTCTAATTTGATAATTTCAGTTTTCAAAAAGTGATGACTAAACTGGTGATGACTAATTTCACTAATTTCTTCTCTTCAGCTGCATGGCGCATAGGTATTGATATACCTATGCGCCAGATTGTAACCTTTTCAATGATAACTCTTCAAACTGCGATGGACGCTTGATTTTGAAATTTCTATCTCACGGTTTGCTTTTGGTACAGGTTTTCCAAAACTCTAGCATATACAGTTTCAGTAGACTTTCTTGCTTTGTGGAGCTCGTCGATATCCGCGGTCTTCTGGAATGTTTCTTGTGGACATTCTGAACAGTTCCATCCGCTTTAAACTCATTTCTAATTCGAATGTCGGTAAGTCGCGCAGGTGGATCTGTTAGAAAGTCACTCTTCATTGTTTGCGTTTGTTTTCAAACTTCCTGAGGCCGTTGGATACAAATTTCCTTTTTTCAAAACTCAGTTATTTCCCATGAGTTAGATCTAAAAAGATATGACAACTGAGTTATCAGGTATTAAAGTGTGCATGTCTTTTACTTATAGCTTCGAGCCGACCAAAGCCTTGTGAATGGATTTGGTAGATGGAACGTGAAAGAGGCGCTTCGTATGTATATATATATATATATGGGAGAATATACAAATAATAACAACAGACGAGGACAGGTGGTGTAAATAACAAAAGTATATATTAGTATGACGCTCGGGAATACGGAAAGTCTTTATATATATATATATATATATATATATATATATATATATATATATATATATATATTTATATATATATATATATATATATATATATATATATATATATATATATATATATATGTGTGTGTGTGTGTGTGTGTGTGTGTGTGTGTGTGTGTGTGTGTGAGTGTGTGTGAGTGTGTGTGTATGTGTGTCTTTGTGTCTGTGTTTGTTCTCCCTTCACCGCTTGACAACCGGTGTTGGTGTGTTTACGCACTCGTAATTTAACAGTTCGGCAAAAAGAGACCGATAGAATAAGTACCAAGCTTTAAAATAAATCCTCGGGTCGATTTGCTCGACTAAATAAGCCCTTCAAGGCTGAATATGAAAGAATAATGTCAGAGTGGTGAAATTTTGCATTCATTAATTTCAACTCTTCTTGTTAATAACTACATTGTTTCTTTCCAGGTAAACTGACACCTGACTGTTCAAAGAATATTTAAATGTAACTAGTAGCAACTTCTCTTGAAAGTGGACAAAATATGTCATCGTGGTTTTATCAAGTACCTACAGAAAAAGAGTTTAGCCCCTAAAGATGTTAATGCTGACTTGGTTCATATATTGACGGATGACGCGTCAGCTTTATCAACAGTGCAAAAGTGGGCAGCTGAATTTACGAAGGATAGGGAGAGTCTTGTAGGCGACCCAAGATTTGGACGTCTTGCAACTGCCGCCACCAAGGAAAATGTTGACCGTGTCCACACATGATGATGGATGACAGATGATTGACTATGTTATCAGGTTTCTTCCGGGTGGGTGCCACGTTTTCTGACATTTTATAAAAAGCACACCAGGCCGATCACATCACGTGAAAATTTAACATTATTTGAGGCAGATCAGCTGGTTTCCTAGAACGGGTCATGATGAGTGTTGAGTTCATTTCTTTGAACGACAGACATACTATGCAATGGAAACCCCTTCCGCAACTGCTCCAAAGAAGGCCAAAGGCATTTCGTCTTCATGGAAGGTGATGACATCAAATTTTGGGGATGCAACAGGCATTGTGTTTATTGACTATTTTCAAAAGGGCTACACCATCAATGGAGATACTACACCCACTTGCAGAGGCAGTCACGAAAGGTTGTCACGACCAAATGCTCAGGAAAACTGAGGAAAAGGGGGTCTCGTTTCATCAGGACAATACTCTAGCAGAGAAGTCCTTGGTTTTGATGGATGCTGTGCGTGATTGTGGCTTTAAACGGTTTGATCACCTTCCCTGTTCTCCTGATTTGACCCCGTCTGATTATCATCTAGTCCCCAACAGGAAACGATACTTGGCTGGGAAGCAGTATCACAGTGATAATGATGTCATATTTACTGTTGCTACCTGTCACTTTAAAAGTCTTTTTGAACAGTCAGCTATCAGTTTACAGGGAAAAATAGAATGCAGTTGTTAATAAGATGAGTTGAAATTAATGCATGCAAAATTTAACAGTTCTAGCATCACGCCTTTATAGTCAGCCTATGAACTTTTCAGCCCAGCATCGTACACACACACATACACACACACAGACGCACACGCACGCACACGGACGCATGCACGCACACATACATACGTAACACATACAGAGACAGACACAGACACACACAAACACACAAACACACAAACACACAAACACATACACACACCAGTCAACCCTTTCCTTCATCTCTCGCACATACAACTAAGACCTACTTGCAGATGCTTACTTCTCTCCCTCTTTCCTTTGACGTATGGTCGACATTTTGCTCAACTTCGAAGACTTCCCCCAAAACTCTTCTACTAGAAACCATATAACCAATCCAGTTCTAATATGCAGACTCGTTGGAACAGCATTCAAATACCAACGCGAAACGTTCATGTTTTCCTTTTTAAACAGCTTTAAACATTGATTTTATTTTGCTTAAATATAATGTATTTTTATTCCCTTGGGTTCGTTCCGTCAACACAGTTCCATGACTGGATCCCCGAGGTCAGGATTTTATAGTAAACAATCCACAAATTGCTTGTTGATATGTAGTTCATTGAAATTCGCATATGAGTTCCTTCTACCTTAACTGCATTTGAGAAAGCAAATATTGTTTTATAATCTACTGCAATTCACAATTGCACAGAAGATGACATTAATAAGAAAGGTAAATCTATAACATTTTATTGAGCTGCTTTAACAATTGAGATTTGGACAATTGTTAACATCTGTGAAGGCCATTCCCAATTTTGGAGAGAATTAAACGTACTTTTGTTTGAGAAATTAAAAGGAACACTTACTATTTCATTCAACGTATTGTTATGATTTTGTACGGATCGTTTTCGTTGATTTAGATAAAATAATCTTTTGGTGTAAAAGACTGTTTCTTATCACAGCATATGAACTTTTCTTTACTTCATATAATTTGATATATTTTAAAATGATGCGCTGTAGTTGTCCCCGCGCTTGTAAAGAAAAATACATGAATTAACAACTAAAATGTCCTGCTATAACGAAATTATATAATTTATAACATGAATCAAGTTTCATAGATTTGAATAACATTTTTCTTATTCTGTGTATTTGTATTAATATTTTACTTTGAATTATTTGAAAAATTTTGTGGCAATTTGCCATTAATACAAAGGTTATATATTTCATATTCTGTAAACATCAATTTTGTAAGTTTCTTCTCAAATATGTTTCAGAGAACTGCTTGTCGAGATAGTAAAATATATTTGTGCAGTTTCTAAACTGAATCTTTCTTTCCACACTTATTTCAGTGTGAGAAATGCTAAAGCAATCTATATTGTATCAAGAGTATTCTTTGTATTATCTATTTACTATAAATTCAAAGTGCGAAGAATTTTCTAATAACATTATAGCATTCTTCCTAAAGCAAATCTTTCATAATTCTATGAGTGATCTTACAAATTCACTTTGTTTGATTGCTTCCAACTCGCATGTTAATATAAGTGCAATAAAACCTGTCATTTGACATATTAACACATTATATATAACTATATTTCACCACCACTTGAGACAAAAAGAATAGCAATTATTATTATAATATATCTATCTTACCTAACATAACTTTTTGAGTGTAGGTACAATCAGTTAATTAACGGAGAGAAGTTTTACGAGGTATTTAGGTACATTTCTTTACGTTCTACGTTCAAATTATACTGGAACCAAGGCTAGAACTATCTGAATGTTTAGCACTTAGTAATCAAATGTTTAAATTTCTCAATTTGAAGTTGAAAACCCCAGCAGTAAGATCATTCCTGTAAATGGAAGGATCTCTTCTGGAATTTCTTTCTATTTGCAATTGCAGGCGAAAGTAGTGAAAAGTTCTGAGCAGTCAAAATAGCGAGCGTATGCCATTGCATGTTGCGGTTCTTTGTGCGTGGTTTGAGAACTACGAGTAAAAGAATACAAATATAATGAAGCTTTCCTCCAGATACATCATTACTAATGGTGTCTTGTAAGTATAAGTAAGAATCTGTCCTCACCTCTTTTCATGAATTTTAATGTAACAAAATGTCTCAGATTGTATTTAGGAAACAAGATCCACTGACAGAAGAAATATCTATCTATCTATCTATCTATCTATCTATCTATCTATCTATCTATCTATCTATCTATCTGTCTGTCTGTCTGTCTGTCTGTCTGTTTGTCTGTTCATATATGTTTCATTAATTTTGTGTCTGTATTTGGTTTGTGGGATTCTTGATGTGAAATCGTGTACTAAAATAATTTTACTTCCGTAGGGTAATTATGCCAATACACGCACTATTCCCCCCCTTCCATTATTATTATTCGCCAAAAGCGGCAAGCTGGTAGGATCGTTAGCATGCCAGGCAAAATGCATAGTTGCATTTCGTCCGTTTTTACGTTCTTAGTTCAAATTAGGATGGGGCGATTTTGCCTTTCATCCTTTCGGTGTCTATGAAATAAATACCAGTTAATCAATTCATCTCCTCCCCCAAAATTTCAGGCCTTGTATCTGTAGTAGAAAAGATTATTATTATTCGTCAGCTGGTTAACCATTTAACCACTTTGCTAATCTAATTTTAGCTAATCCTTCTAATTAGCTAATCGTTTGGTCAATCAATCAATCAGCTACGTTCATCAACATCCTTTCGCCGCTGTTCACGACATCGTCAATGACATTCCCTCTGTACCCAAGGTTTGTCTATTGTC
>NC_142936.1:28664178-28679178 GCF_046866305.1 Octopus bimaculoides | reverse complement strand
TATTAAGTTATGGTAATTAACCTAAATACAAGGTACAAAACTATAAAGTGATGAAATAATAAGAATAAACATGCTTACGATAACAAAATCGATAGTAAATACGTAAATATATATAAATGTATACTTAAAACTCTACGAATATAACTTTCCGGGGTTTAAACCTGCTGTACTAAACTAGAGAAGGAGTGTGTAAACAAATGGTGTTGGAGTTAGATATAATTGTTATTTTAGGTAATGTTATGATGTTATTATTCTCATTATTGTTATTATTATAATTTTAAACGTAAAAATAAATTTATTATTATTACTACTGTTATTGTTATTGTCTAAAGTTAAATAAAAATAAATACAAAGTTCATACCACATATAAAGTGGCTGACAACAAGTGAATATGTTGGTAGGTGAAAGAAATAATAATAACTAAAATTAGTAAAAACGATGAAATTAATGAAACGAGCTGAAGGCGTGTTTCCTCCAATGCTGACATCTGTACGCTCTCTGTGTTATCTGGTTCACTAAATTATTCTTGGAGGACAGAATGTGAAATAGCTCCAAGTTACGGAGAGGACAAAAATCTTTACCCTTGTCGTAGGGTATTGAGGTAGTCAGTATTGACCATTCCAAAGAGAATTGTTTATTGCAGTCATTAAGTTTCCAGATTAACTTACTAAGACTGGTACTATTATTTTTATTCATATCCATAAAGGATGAGTAATGGTTGGAGATTCTCTTAGAGACCTGCGTCGAAGAGCAACCAATGTAATGCGAGACCTCTGTGTTAGTCATTACCTTACATTGATAAACCACATTTTTTGTCCTAGCAATGGAAGCATGATAACTCACAACCTCCATGGAAGTATGATAACTCACAACCCTCAGCAGGCAAGGTGATACTAACAGTCTTTTGGGACGATCGTAGAATAGTGATGATGGATTTTCTGGCACCACAATTAAGTGGACATATGCTTCTCTGCTGCAGAAATTGCGAGACGCCATCCAAGCAGAGAGGCATGGGCATGCTGACCAAAGGAGCTCGCCTCCTAAAAGATAACGCTCCAGTAATGCGCATGTTGTCCAGATGAAAGCACACTCCTGCGGCTATGAAATCCTTCCTCATCCCACTTACTTTCCCGACCTCGCACCATCTGACTTTTACCACTTTCCAACCATGAAGTTTTTTTTGAAGGGGAAGCGGTTTTCGGGTGATGAACTTATTTCCAGGGTAAATTCTTGGCTCCAGATGCAACCTACTGATTTCTACAGACGAGGTCTTCACAGTCGCATAAAGCTATGGGAGAAGTGTGTCACCATTGATGGTGGCTATGTAGAGAAGGACTAATAATTATGCCAAGTTTCGTTTATCCCAGTCCTTGGAAAGTGCGGTAGGGGAAATCTTTAATCAATACCCCTCGTATTTCTCTTAGCTCATTTGTGTGTATGTTTTTGTGTGTATACATACATACATACATACATACATAATACATACATATATATATATATATATATATATATATATATATATATATATATATATATATATATATATATATATATATATATATATATATGTATACATGTCTCTTAAAAGATAGAGCTCAAAATCAATGCATTGAAGATACTTTATTGCAGCAACAATTATAATTATAAATATATAGTATCTGTTAACAGATACTATATATTTTGTAAAATTTGTTTTATAAAAGTATATATTTAATGTATATATATATATATATATATATATATATATATATATATATATATATATATATACAATTAAAAGGGTAAAGGTTTATCAATTTATTAATTTATTAATAAATCAACAATTAATAATTTTACCAAGCCCTTCGGTATGTAAACACCATTATCGGTGAAGAACTTATTTAAAAGTTCTTATACATTTATAAACATAATTAAGGGATCAGCAAACATTTGCTTCACCACATACCGAAGTTCAGAAATAGCAGCTAAAAAATAGCAGCTAAAAAAGTTCAGACTCCAACAGATAGCATTACTTGTAACTCACAAAGGCAAAAACAAGAAGAAAAAACAATGAAAACTAACCATTCGAAGTTAATCATAGACGCGTTTCTGGATTATGAGCGATAATACTCAATTTCCTTCATCGGTATGATATTCTAGTAGTAAATTCGACGATGCTAGCAGACTGTGCATGCATGAACGAGTGAACATCAATGCATCGGCACAACCTGAAAGCACAACCGAACCTATATCGGCCAGCCAGTCCACTATTCCTCCTCAAGAAATTACCATGTGCGTCACAAGCAATACCGCAGAAAATTTGCGGTTTACTATCAGGGAGTGAATAATTATTACAATTAAAAGGGTAAATGTTTATCAATTTTTTAATTTATTAATAAATCAACAATTAATAATTTTACCAAATAGTGGACTGGCTGGCCGATGTAGGTTCGGTTGTGCTTTCAGGTTGTGCCGATGCATTGATGTTCACTCGTTCATGCATGCACAGTCTGCTAGCATCGTCGAATTTACTACTAGAATATCATACCGATGATGGAAATTGAGTATTATCGCTCATAATCCAGAAACGCGTCTATGATTAACTTCGAATGGTTAGTTTAGAGAATTAACATTGCTTGTTTTCACCTTTTCGATATCAGTGAAGAATTTCACTTGAAAAGAAGATATAAGATTGCCAGGTTTTTGTCTCTCTCACCAAGGTCAGCGGCTATCGGACGCCGACGAAGGGAAATAACCCTGAAATCCGGATCCGTTCGTGCTGCAGATGTTGGTGAGAGGGATAACTACCCTTGGCAAACAGGATACAGTCGTGTGTCGATAAGCCAGCTGGAGGAGATGTCCTCCTGGGGCTAAAAGCAACAGTAACATCCACCCCTAGGGGTCAGCCACACTTAAGTGGCAATATACTACACTTTATCGTGCAGTTACTGTTAATACTTCATTTAGAGAATTAACATTGCTTGTTTTCACCTTTTCGATATCAGTGAAGAATTTCACTTGAAAAGAAGATATAAGATTGCCAGGTTTTTGTCTCTCTCACCAAGGTCAGCGGCTATCGGACGCCGACGAAGGGAAATAACCCTGAAATTCGGATCCGTTCGTGCTGCAGATGTTGGTGAGAGGGATAACTACCCTTGGCAAACAGGACACAGTCGTGTGTCGATAAGCCAGCTGGAGGAGATGTCCTCCTGGGGCTAAAAGCAACAGTAACATCCACCCCTAGGGGTCAGCCACACTTAAGTGGCAATATACTACACTTTATATATATATATATATATATATATATATATATGTGTGTGTGCATGTGTGTGTGTGTGTGTGTGTGTGGATGTGTGAGTTTATCATACATTGTTGCAAATACACGAGTACCGTTAGTCCAAAATGTAATATGCATGTATTGTGAGAAAAGAAACCTAAAAAGCAGTGAAACAGAATATAACCAATTGATGTAATTACATTCCGTTTTATTGCTAGATAGATTTTACCACAATGTATATAATTTGCCCTTTATAATGGATGTAGTTCCCGGTTGTCGTAGTTACTTGTCTCCATTTAGTAATTTCATGAATATGTTTGCATATATGCAGACGTATATGTTTTAGAATTTAGAACTTCATTTCGCAAATAATTGCGATTATTACCCCAAAGAATGGAAGTGCTCTAAAGCGCTAGTACATTAGAATATAATTCGCTGCTTTATTTCTAAATTACTGCTGTAGTTCTTTGTATATTATCATAACTGCTTTTTATGTCACAAATATGTAAGTACAGGTCTATTTTATGACATTTATTAATGCCAGGTTCATAGAGACGTTTTAATGTTAGATCGTAGATAACTTAAAACTAAACCGAATGACAAACGTTCCGGTATTAACAAAAGAAACCATCTTAGCTTTAAATATGCTTCATACTTTTAACCTCTTCAACCAGAAATTGTCTAGATTATCTATAATCAATATTTGAACAATGTAACTCTCTAAATGATTTTCCTATTTCTATGGCTGGATGCAAAAGAACTCTCTGAAATGCAAATAATGACATCATTATTTGCATTTTTCAATAAATTTGTTGTATTCCATCATTACATATTTTCCCTATCAAAATAGTTTAATGAGTCAAATACATTTAACGCAGATCTTAGCGGCATTGCTCTTACAAAATCAAGATTCTTAATAATTATTCATGTTTACTTTAACTTTAATTTCTCAATTATTATAACTAGCCACACACATATTAAATCATCAGTTTTCGCTGGTAGAGACTTTTGATATATTTGCCCGCAAATTAATACACAACATCCGAAGAAATAACATCACACAATGTGTCTATAAAGATGGATTGTTGAAGACTGGAAATTTTCTAACAAAGGAAAACTATAATATGGACAATATCTTCTGTCATTCAAATTGAATGAAATAGAATTTGAAATGAGTCTCCTATTCCTTAAATATATTGACCGAATTCAAACATTAAAATGACTGAATTAAAATATTAAATCTATTTGTAAATAAAACAATAACCTATCTAATTTATAAAATATTCTAAGTTCACAAAGTGCAGGCATGGCTGTGTGGTTCCGGGTTCCATCCCACTATGTGACACCTTGTGAGTTGGTTTGGTTGAGGAAAACTGTAAGAAGCTTGTCGTACATACATACATACATACATGTGCGTGTCTGTATGTGTGAGCTTCTATGTGTCCGAGTTTGTCACCCCCGCTTGACAACCCGTGTTGGTGTGTTTACGTCCCCGCAAAAGATACCGGTAGAATAAGTACTGGGGTCAATTCATTCGATCGGAAAAATTCTTCAATGTGGTGCTCCAGCATGGTCGCTGACTAATGACTGAACCTATTATAAGATAAAAGATAAACGGTTATTTATGGCCAAAATAAATTGTTCAACAACGGCTAATGATAACTATAAACTCTAATTAATTACATCTTCATAGACTCTTAGGGTGCAAAATGTTCTAAAGATTTGGCCTTCTGCATATCAAACATTTTACTATGCATTATATACCAAAGCTATATAATATAAACAACCGTAGTAAGTGAAACAAATAAAAGAAAAGAATTATTCAGGACTTCTCTTAAGAAACCATTATCAACCTAGAAGAATTTAATAAGGAACTATTTCTAAGAATTTCTTTGACAATAACACAGAAACGTCTCACCGAAAGACAAAATATAAATATGTTGGCAAATATATTTATATATCTGCCACTGATAACACTACAACAGTATTGTTGTGTTGAGGAAAAAGGCAACTGTACTTATTGATCCAACTGATTTTGTGATCGTTTCTCACTGAAAGGATACTAAAATACACATTTGTGTGAATTCCATTGTGTGTTCATGGCCTCCACGAATAGCTTCTGTATATACATTAAATGCAAATGTAACAACTCGAGCAGATCCATCTATATTATTAATGAAGTTAATAACTACTATCGAAAAATTGTTGGTAATATTAAGAATAATACACAGTTCTTTACACTAAAAAACACAAGATACCTTATGCAAGTCAAACTCCAAATTACTTTACATATGAATACACTTCTCACCAATGTATCATTTGGCATATTTGTAAATATCGGAACTTTCTCAACATATAGGTAAGACTAGCTCAAATATCTTACAATAACTACCAAAAGTTTAACAACAAGAGATTTCCCGAATAACTTAGAAAGAGACAAACTAATCAAATATTGCGATTTAAAATTTAATATATTGTTATATTTGGGGGCGGTCATTTTGCCAATAAATACACGCACTACTTACTTTATCTTGACTTTAGCGTTAGTATTATCAGTTTATTTCTTATAGTTCTTTCATCGCACATTCTGTGACTTCTTCAATGACTGTCTGTTCTTCTCTCTGTCTCCTCTTCTCTCTGGTCTTGCCCTATAATTCCATCTTGTCTTTTAGTGGTATGTATCCCTATCTGCGCATACTTTTGCGTCTGTACCTGTGTGTGTGTCCATATGTTTGATATGTGTATGTGTATCTTGTACGCGTGTGTATGGGCTTGTATATTACACTGTTTAAATCCCTGTCTCTTTTTTCTCTATTCTGTCTTAAGTCGTCAGGTTGCAGGGTGGGGTGGAGTGGGGGTGTTATTACTACCTCTTCAATATCCATCTTTGCCATGTTTCTGCACTGTCCATCTGTATACTTTATACTATAAACCAAATTCCTAGTTTTGCAGTTTATCTGTGGGCTTACACTACACACTATACAGTTCCTATTAGTATAGAGGGATCTTTCCAATGGATATGTTCTACAGAGTTTTTGCGTGAGTTCTTGGTCTTTCTAATACTTTAATCAGTAGGTTCAGTGTACCCCAGTTTTTTCTACAATGATACGCTAGTTTGCCTGCAGGGGTAGCACCGACGAACATGACGCTCTGGTATTTTTGGCTGCCAAACCATGAGTTGGCTTTACCTATCTTTCTCTTGTACTTCTTGTGCTATTCCATGATTTACTCCTCTACAGCGGGAAGATCCCATTTTCGTCATTATCTTTGATGGTCTTGAATTTTGTCATGGCTCCTTTGTACACGCTGATCCTGTCTCTTCAGTTGTATCTTGAGAACTGCATGCAATGGATGAAATGCTGTATATGTATCTCTAATTCCGTTGGGTCGCACATGCAGGACACGTTTCTTACCACCTTTATCAAGTCTATTATTACGGTATTGAACTTAATATTATCTGCACTTGCTGCGTCCCAGTGGATCAGTTATTTGGAGTCTATGGCTTGGGCATAGTGCGAATTGAGAATTTCTTATTACTAGTTTCCGGCCAGAATTTAGCGTCTAAAACAGATAATCTGTGGTTGGAGTTCTTACTACGGTAATCTATTGCTACCTTAATACTCTAGTGGGTGCAATTAGTTATTTGTTGGATGTTCTCCACGGTGCTATAGCTTCTAGTTCAGGTTCAGAGGTATTGTCTTGTGGAGGTGCTTTTCCTACTATGTTGATATCATCAACATAGCGAAAGTACATGGTTGGGGCTATCGAGCTCTCTATTAAGCATTCTTTGAATCTCCTATCCCATATACCATATAGAGGTTGGTCATGTCACCAGTGATACTGACACAGATGGCTGCCCTTTCTTACTGGACGTATAGTTTGTTATTGAACTTAAACATGTAGCCCTTTTGTGTAATTTTGATATTCGCACTGACCACATGTGCAACCATTTTTTTCGCTTGATCATAGTTCTCGGGGGTCCGTATGGCTCTGGTCCACTCGTTCCATCTCTTCATATGAGTCTTCTTGGCTATTGAGGTGAGAGTAGGAGGTTTATCTCTTATTAGTCTATTGGATCTTAGTCTACAACTATGATCGTGTTTATTTAGGTATACCTCGCCATATGTAAGTCGAAGGAGGAAGCCTCTGTGAACACCATGAAGCTCCATGTCGCTATCGCTGATCATCTCCACAGTAAAACCGACGTCGATGGATGAGTGTAGGGACACCACAACCATACTGCGTATTACGCAGCCTGTTAGGTCGCATTCGTTGATTCTGCTGTGGTCGTCTGTGCTGTCACATGCACTCGGGAACAACTTGATTATAGATATATGAAGAGGAAGTAGGAGACTTTGCAGTTGCTAGCAATAAAAGGGAGGTTTTGGTTGTTCTGTTATTGAATCAGTGGTTATTTTATGATCCTTGCAGAGTCCATACAGCGTTGGGATGTTATTATTCGCGGCTAGGAAATTGCTGGCCGTGCGTTTCTTTGGTCCTAGGGTATTTGATCACATGATCATGTGAACATTGAGAATCTTTTTCTCTTTTCTCATGTGCTTGTAACGTTATAATATTTTTTCTTGTGTTGGTGATGTGAGGTTTAATTACCTGATAAACTAATGATAATAACAAAACTAAAGTGAAAGTTGAATAAACAACGCGTCTGTTTATTGGTAAAATGACTATCCCTAAATACAATATTTGATTCAACGCACGCTCTCACATCAAGAATCTTGCAAAACAAATACATAAGCGTAATGTAAAAGATCCCTTAGGAAGTATATTATTCTCGTTCTATAAGTGTTTCTTGAAAACTCAGTATCTGCATTGAATGCTAACTGGTTTCTGTATTATCCCACACCAGTTTAACTGCGTATACTTGTAATTGATATGACGAAAGCATTCGCAATGTCTTTGGCTCTAGTCAATATTTTTGTAGGCTCTTTATTATTCTACAGAAGACATTCAATACTGTTCGCTACAAAATTATCGTAGCTGAATGAAGTCTCTATATTTGTGATGTTTCAAGCATATACGTGACATCGTTCCACTACTCTCACAAGTTGTATCACTGTCTGGTTTGACTCAGTGGTCTTGTTACTGGCTTAGTTTTATTTCTAGCATACACGAATAGCTCATATCAATGCTATCAAAAACACTATATTACACAAATTTGTTAATGACACCAACTTATTTCTGAACAATATATCACTTAAACTTAATCTATATTTTAAGGAATTAATTTTGGGAAAACATAAGGCGGCGAGCCAGCAGACTCGTTAGTTCGCTGGGCAAAATGCTTAGCATCATTTCATCTGTTTTTATGTTCTGAGTCCAAATTTCCCGAGATTGACTTTACCTTTCATCCTTTTGGGGTCGATAAAATAAGTACCGGTTGAGCACTGGGGGCGATGTAATCGACTTACTCCTTCCCCGAACTTGCTGGGTTTGCGCCAAAATTTGAAAGCAATATTGGGAAAACATCCTCTAATCTAAACAAATATGAATATATTTTATTTTAAATAGAAGAAAAGACATTTTCTGACACAATAAGCTGAAATTTTCTGAAAATGTGTTCTGTCATAACAAATATACTAAATATCATGAAGCGTTGATGTTCGAGGGTTTTAATTTGAATCAACATGTCAAATATCTATTAACTAAGCTTCGACGTGCTAATGGTGAACTGGCAAACACGGGTAAAATGAGATAGAAAATCTCACAGAACTGTTGTGTTGCAACTACACATAGCCAAATAAATGGATACCTAACAGAAGAGTTTCTTCAAAAAGAAATTTTCTTAAAATGTTATATCTTCTTTTACTGAAACCTAAACTGTATTTCTTTGAATTGAAGATTTTAGAATACTTTGGTTGATGTAATGTGAAAATATGCTGAATATGCAAGTACTAAAAGAGAAGGTTTAACAAAGCAAAGAAATTCTATATCTATAATTTTTATCCTTCTGCATATCAATACTAATCTCCGTAAAATTTTCAGAAACTAATCTTTGGCGCTCCTTTTGATATATTTTCTCATACAAAAATATTTTAGATGTGCCGTATCTAAACGTAGGAATAAGACAACAACCTATCGTGAAATATATAACAACTAATTGATAACTGCCGAGAAGAAGCTAATCTTGCAATAGGATGAATATCATCACGGGGAAGCTATATTATTTGACCAATTGGGGATAGGAAGTGTGAATGAGGAATGATGGAAGAACTGGGTGTTCAGAAGGATTTGTTAGATATAAAATATTTAAACCAACTACAAGGATTACATTTTATAAACGATTTCAAAAAACCTATCTGTAAGCTATTCTGACATCAGAATTTCCTACACACCCATATATGTACCTATATCCGTGCGTCTCTACCGATATATGAATACATATAAATCTACATACATACAGACAGATATACGTACATATATACATAAATACATACATACGTACATACGTACGTACATACGTACGTACATACATACATACATGCATACATACATGATGATGATGGCCATCCACACGTGACCGAAGAAAACCATCACTGGGCTTTAGAAACATTGTGCGCTCAAGACTACCTCATACTCTATACTTGTGGCTTCTTTGGTGACTAACGAGCCCTGTTCTTGACAAACATACACGACTACAAACATTACAGACCAAACTTTCCCCATTCATTACGCCAGCAATGCGTTTTCGAGAAGCACGCTTAAATTCTTCATACGTGCTCTTTCAAAGGTATCGACTCTCTTACCTGTTTCCACCATCCGTGGCGATGACATGCATTGCTCTCCTTCCGCATTTCACAAGCCTTTAATGAGGGCTTTACACAGTACTTAAATTGCAGTCTTGGCTTCTGCTGTGGTTGCTTCCCACTAACAAGTTTAGGGACCCTGCTGTCATTCATTAAACAAGGTGTCCAGCCCAGCGTTACCGGCATTTATGCACCATCACCTCAATACTCAGGATATCGGCTTTCCTCAGGACCTATGTAACTAGAATTTTTAAAGTCCAGCCAACATTCAGAATGTGTCGCAGACATCTCTCATGAAAGCGTTCAAGGACCTTTAAGGATGTTTGTAAAGGGTCTATGTTTCACATGAGTAAAAGAGCAATATCAGTACACATGCACGGTACACAACAATTTTTGTTCGCCTTGTGATGCCATGTTGGGACCTGTCGCGAGACTCAAAACACCTGAAGGAATCAATTTGCTCTCTGCAGCCTGAAAAATATTTCATCATCCAGGGAGCAAGAACGGCTGAGTGGGAACAATACTGAAAATGGTAGACAAGTTTGTCTACCACTTTCAGTATTGATAGCTGGTTCCACATATGGGTTTCCTTGTGCAGGCTAGAACATTACAGCAGTCTTCTCCAGGCTAATGCTGAGTCCAAATGCCTTGCAAGAAGCAGAAATAGGATTCACAAGTATCTGCATATCATCCGCTGTATGCGTGACTAAGTCACAGTCATCTGCATAAAGGAGGTCACGAATAAAGGACTAGAAAACTTTTGAATTGACAGAAAATCGACGCAGGTTAAAAAGATGGACAGAAGATCGATGCCTAAAATATATGTCCACATGAGTAAGAGTAGCAGCAAAGTACAGAGAAAAGAGAGTTGGAGCATGGATGTCACCCTGCTTGACACTGTTCTCTACAGGAATGGATCCCACCATGCCACCACCAACATTGACCCAAGCCTCCATCCCGTCATGAAATGATTTGGTTATTGATACAAAGTGATCTGGGTATCCAGGTTTGTCAGGTATTTTCTATAGGAAGGCTCTATTCACAATATCAGAGGCCTTCGTTAAATTAATGAATGTCTGGATAAGATCCATATTCTGCTCATAGCACTTCTGCATCTGTCTCGTTGAGAAAATCATATCCATCGTTCCTCTTCCAGATCGGAAATCACATTGAGATTCAGAGGGAACATCATTTACAAGATACCTATGCAGGCGGATAAGAAGAATACTTGTTAGAACCTTGCCAGAGAGGAAGACTAGTTGCATCCTTTATGTCCTTAGGTATTGCACTATCCCTCGAGATTACACTACTAAGTTCATGAAGGGACTATATGATATAATCACCACCAAATCGCAAGACCTCAATACAAATACCATCCTTACCGTGTGCCTTATAAAAATTCAATTTACTTATTGCTGTCATTACCTCATCTATTGAGGGTGTGGAATTTATGAAGCTAATGACAGGTCTCTGTTGCATAGTGTCAATCACTGCTTCGCCCACAACTGACTCGCGATATAGGAGTTCAGAAAAATGTTCAGTCCAGTGACCTGTGATCTCTGTTGATTTAGTAAAAAGAGTAGAAAGCTCCTTGGAAAGCAAAGGAGCTGATGCAGAGCTTTTAGTTCCATAAACTTGCTTCAAAAGATGGTAAAACTACTTGCTGTCATTTGCACCAGCAACAGTCTGAACATCACGAGCAAGATTCTCCCACCAGGTATTCTGCATCTCCTTGAGAGATCGCATGTAGTAGTGATTTTACACTACCGTAGTGGGCAAGTGATAGATTTCGCTGCACAACTGAAAGTTCTCTGTGCAGTAATACACTGTGGATATGGCGCTTTACGGCACCATTTTCATCAAACCAGTCTGTGTCAGGCAGTAGCATATCCCAATGTTTCAGCAGCACATTGAAAAACCTGGTCTCGAAAGTCTTCTAACGCTGTAGTATTTTCAATGCTGGATAAACGATTCTGAAGCTCTTCACTCACCGCAGCATCATATATCTTATGGACATTCAGACACTCAGGAATGCCCACTGGCCCTGTTCTTTCTTTCATTCTGATCATCACCCGGAACTTGGCTTGCACCAAGCTGTGGTCCGTCCGGCGGTCCGAACCATGAAAGGACTAGACATTACAAATGTCATAGATGTCACAATAATGTGATGGGAAAAGATTGCAGCCAACAATGAAACACGGCAGTTATTCTGTGATGGTCAGGGGGACCAATTTGGAGCAATGGTTGATCGGAGCTCGTGGAGTGTGAGGGAAACATAAACTCAGATAAACATGTGTCATATTACAGAAAGGACTCCTTCCTATCTTCTCCAGTGGTGAAATTATTAAAGAAGACTATTTATTGTCAAGCAGCTAAAATGACCCAAAATTTGTTGGATGAGAATGGCATTAAAAAGCTTTCATGGCCAAGCAAGTCACCCTATTGAACACCTCTGGGACATAATGGACAGCGCACTTCATAAAAACAACAAAAACGCACCTTCAAAGTAAAATCTTTTGAGATTACTGCATGAAACTTGGCAAGAAATTTCGGAAGCGAATATTCGTCATCTGATCAGTAACATGCCTAATAGGTTCCTTGCATTGAAAAATGCAGCGGGCATGTCTACTAAATATTAAATATACACATTATAACAATTAATAAATAATTTGAATGTAGAATTTTAGATCTAAATAAATTTTAATGTCTATTTACTTCTCTTATGTCTGTGTATATATCTAAGTATACGTGTCGTTGTGTCTAATTGTTACTGCCACACGCCGTTCATATGTATATTGCGTCTTCACCTATCACCCTCATCCACCGCTTGATAACTGGTGTTGCTTTATTTATCTCTTCGGTAAAAGATGCAATAAGTACCAGACTTAGAAGAATCATAAGCAATGATGGTGATTTGTTGGATTAAAACCTGTAAGGAGGTGCTCCCCCCCCCAATGGCTGCAGTTCAATGATTGAAATAAATAAAAGATAAAACATAAAAGATATATATAGGCGCAGGACGAAGAGCTTTGCTTCCCAATCACATGGTTCTGGGTTCCGTCTCACTGCATGGAACCCTGGGCAACTGTCTTCTACTACTGCCCCTTGTCGATCAAAACCTTGTGAGTGTATTAGGTAAACGGAAACTGAAAGAAGCTCGTTATATATGTGTGTATGTGCGTGAGCGTGGATGCGCGCGAGTGTATTTATTTCGCACCACCGTTTGACAACCGGTGTCGGTTTGTTTAAGTCCTCGTAACATAGTTATTCAATAAAACTAGGTTTTAAAAACTAAGTCCCGAAGTCGATTCATTCGCCAAGGACCCTTTCAGGTCGGTGCTCCAGCATGGCTGTAGTTCAATCACAGATATAAGTAAAAGGTAAAAGATAAAAGATAAAAGATATATAAATACATGCATTTATAATTTGATATATTTATCTTACATGCTCCCAAATGATTTTTTATTGTCTCCCATGAAACAATGCTGCCCACATATACTCCTACTGTCTATAAACTGATTATATGCTGACTTTTTAATTATTCTTATTTGATTTAATGTATATTTAATGCATGTTTCCTCGATTGATGTTCTGCTGACTTTCTACTTATTCCATTCGCTGTCTACTGACTCTCAGCTGCTTTTTGTCTGAATGGAGACAGAGTAAATGATAACTTTTGACGGTTAAACCAAAACAATCGTGCTACTCTTTCAGTGTGTATTGAATCCAAAGAATTTTGCAGCAGTCATGACCAAAAATCTTTAATGCTTCCAGGTTACCTCGGCTGAGATGTTAACAAGTATTGCTATAAGTTAGAAGTTCATCTTTGAACTGACTAATTTTCAATCAACTGTAAAACGTTCTGGAAACTTTAAAAGAAATACATACCACACAATCAATACCCTCAATTTGTTAGGACAGTCAACTGTATGGCATTTCTTTACAACTTCTCGAGTGGTCATTAAACACTCTTGATTAGATGAAACCTAATTATTTACATCTATTCCTCAATTAATTTCGAATTCTTTTATTTTTCATTCCTTATCAATTCTCAATTTATTCTTATCCAGCCAGTTTATTCTTGCTGAATCTCTGTAATAGCGAGGCATTCGGGCAAGGTATAAAAGTTCTCCTTTCCTTTCACTAGTCTCGGAGTTCCTGGACAGGGGTCACGAACGGTGCTTTTCTCCTTTGAGTAAACCATTAAAAAGAATCAAATTTAGGTTATTTTTATATTGAGTTAAGTCGATAATATAATTTATTCAATTATGATAAGAGATTAGCCCCATTATGAAATTTAATGCATATGTTGATATCTTAACAATAATTGAGGCAAACCAACAGTTACCTGTGAATATATTTCTCCTCTGAGGCAAACTCCGACTTTTGTGAACGTATTGGATAGGATTTGACTTTATAAAAATCGGGTTCTATCATTATATGTATTATTCACATTATGCGGAAAAAAAATCTAATTTATCACATTATTTCGTCTATAATACTATAAATAGCTCGGGAATTACAGAGACAGGCTACATAGTTAAAATGAATTTCTTCTTTCCTCTGGTGTCAAATATCACTGTTGTGATTGATCAGCAATTATTGTTTTATCTTACACAAATGCATTTCTAAGAAGAGAGATTATTTTATTTATTCTTCCCCAGATTTTACTTGCCCTCTCTTTCTATCTCCCTTTTTATCTTCCTCCTGTTAATAACACTAAATTCCATCAAAGAATGTGTTTGACATTCCGATTTTAAATAGTTATGGATGTTAGAAATTAAGCCAGGAGCAAATACATTGTATCAATGATAACAATGATTGAATCATGTAATATGTTCAGCTAAGCTGCTGTCAGCTCTGGTCAACATTTATAGATGCTTATGAATATCACAAATTGTAAATGCTTGTACATGACACGAATATAACGCGTATTTAACTGCTTCAATCGATAACGCTGGAAATAGTATATCATTTTGT